>NW_004445689.1:4357-5592 GCF_000243295.1 Trichechus manatus latirostris | reverse complement strand
GCTCTGTCCAGAACCTTCCACTGCAATCCCGGTCAGAGCAGTCAGTGGTGGTAGCCGGGCACCATCTAGCTGTACTGGACTCAGTCTGGTGGAGGCCTTGTTAGCTGTGGACAATTAGTCCTTTGGACTAATCTTTTCCTTGTATCCTGTTCTCTTCATTCTCCCTTGCTCCCGAAGGGCTGAGATCAGTGGAGTATCTTAGATGGCTGCTCACAGGATTTTAAGACCCCAGATGCTACTTACCAAGGTAGAACGTAGAACATTGTCTTTATAAACTGAGTTATGCCAGTTGAGCTACATGTTCCCCGAGACCATGGTCCCCACATCCTCCTCCCAGCAATTCAGTCCCTCAGGGAGTTCGGATGTGTCTATGGAGCTTCCATGACCGTTCTTTGTACAAATTGTGCTGGCATCCCAGTATTGTGTACTGTCTCACCTTTCACCAAAGTTACCACTTATCTATTCTTTATTTAGTATTTCCCCCCACCTCACATAACCAACAAGAATTGTTTTTGTGTGTAAACATTTTCATGAGTTTTTATAGTAGAGGTCTCATACAATATTTGTCCTTTTGGGATTAACTTATTTCACTCAGCATAATGTCCTCCAGTTTCATCCATGTTAGGAGATGCTTCACAGATTCATCATTGTTCTTTGTGCGTATGTACCATAGTTTGTTTATCCATTCATCTGTTGATGGACATCTAGGTTGTTTCCATCGTTTTGCTATTGTGAACAATGCTGCCATGAACATAGGTATGCATATGTCTATTCGTGTGACCGCTCTTATTTCTCTAGGATATATTCCTAGAAGTGGGATTGCTGGATAGATGGTATTTCTATTTATAGCTTTCTAAGAAGTACCATATCATTTTCCAAAATGGTTGTATCATTTGCATTCCCACCAGCAGTGCATAAGAGTTCCCATGTCCCCACAGCCCCTCCAATGTTTGTTGTTTCTAGTGTTTTTGATTCGTGCCAGTAATGCCGGGGTGAGATGATATTTCATTGTGGTTTTAATTTGCATTTCTCTAATGGCTAATGATCGCGAGCATTTCCTCACGTCTCTGTTGGTCGCTTGAATGCCTTCTTTGGTGAAGTTTCTGTTCATTTCCTTTGCCCATTTTTTAAGAGGATTATTTGTCTTTTTGTTGTCGAGGTGTTGGATTTTCTTGTAGATTATGGAGATTAGACCTTTGTCTGACTTGTACTGTCCAAAAATTTTTTCCCAGTCT
>NW_004445689.1:0-2947 GCF_000243295.1 Trichechus manatus latirostris | reverse complement strand
AATGCCTTTTCTGCATCAATTGAGATGATCATGTAATTCTTCTGTTTCCTTTTATTTATGTGGTGGATTACGTTGATTGCTTTTCTAATTTTGAACCATACTTGCATACCTGCTATGAATCCTACTTGGTCATGGCTAGAATTTTGTTGAGAATTTTTGCATCTATATTCATGAGTGATATTGGTCTGTAATTTTCTTTCTTTGTGGTGTCTTGCCTCGTTTTGGTATCAACATTATGCTGGCTTCATATAATGAATTCGGAAGATTTGCTTCCTTTTCTATCTTCTGAAATAGTTTGAGTAGTACTGGTACAGGCTCTTCTCTGAATGTTTTGTTGAATTCTCCAGTGAAGCCATCTGGGCCATGGCTTTTTTTGGTTGGGTGTTTTTTTGTTACCTTTTCAATCTCTTCTCTTCTTATGGGTCTGTTCAGATTTTCAACATCACTTTGTTGTAGTTTGGGTAGGTGATGTGTGTCTAGAAATTTATCCATTTCCTCCAGGTTTTCAAATTTTTTGGAGTGTAGTTTTTCATAATATTCTGTTATGGTCCTTTTTATTTCAGTTGGGTCTGTTGTAATGTCACTCACTTCATTTCTTGTTTGGGTTTTTTCGTCCTCTCCTGTTTTTCTTTTGTCAGTCTTGCCAGTGGTTTGTTGATTTTGTTGATTCTCTCAAAGAACCAACTTTTGGTTGTGTTGATTCTTTGTATTGTTTTACTATTATCTATTTCATTTATTTCTGCTCTGATCTTTATTATTTCCTTTCTTTTGGTAGCTGTGGGCATTTTTTTGCTGTTCTCTTTCTATTTGAGTTGTGTTGTTAATGTTTTGATTTTGTCCCTTTCTTCTTTTTTGATGTGTACATCTATTGCTATAAATTGTCCTCTGAGGACTGCCTTTGCTGTGTCCCAAAGGTTTTAGTATGATGTGTCCTCATTCTCATTTGATTCTAGGAATTTTTTGATGCCATCTCTGATTTCTTTTATTACCCAGTTTTGTGTAAACAGGTTATTACTCAGTTTCCATGTAATTGATTTTTTTTTTTCTTTGCTCTTTCTGTTGTTAATGTCTGCCTTGATGTCACTGTGGTCAAAGAAGATACTTTGAATTATTTCAATGTTTTGTATCTTGTTAAGGATTGCTCTGTGGCCTAAGATGTGGTCTATTCTGGAGAGTGTTCCATGTGCATTGGAAAAGAATGTGTACTTTGCAGCTGTTGGATGGAGCATTCTATATATGTCTATGATGTCAAGTTAGCTGATTGTTCCATTTAGGTCTTCTCTATCTTTGCTGAGTTTCTTTTTAGTTGTTCTGTCCTTTACTGAGCGTGGTGTGTTGAAGTCTCCTACTATTATTGTGGAACTGTCAATTTACCTTTTCAGTGCTGTTAGAGTTTGTTTTACGTATTTTGGAGGCCTGTCATTGTATGTGTACACGTTTATTATGGTTATGTCTTCATGATGGATCATCCCCTTAATCATTATGTAATGTCCCTCTTTGTCTTTTATGGTACATTTTGTTTTAAAGTCTATTTTATCTGAGATTAGTATTGTCACTCCTACTCTTTTTGGTAGTTGTTAGCTTGATATATTTTTTTCCAACCTTTGACTTTTAATAAATTCATGTCTTTGTTTCTAAGGTTTGCCTCTTGTAGACAGCATATTGATGGATCCTGTTTATTTATTTTTTTTAATCCATTCTGTCACTTTATGTCTTTTTATGGGTGCATTGAGTCCATTTACATTCAGTGTAATTATTGATAGATGTATGTTTGTTGCTGTCATTTTGTAGTGCTTTTTTTTTTTTTTTTATGGTGCTGACGTTTTCTTTGTTCTTCTCACTCTCCTGTGCTCAGTTACTTTTGTTTGTGGATTTTTTTTCATTTCTTCCGTTTTTGTAAGTTTTGTTTTTGTTGAGACTTTATGTTTTTGCTCTTTATTTTTATGACTATGTTTGTTAACTGTCTTTGTTTTTACTGTGAAATTTCCCCTTATTTTTCTAAGTTTGAAGCAGTCTATTATTACTTGGTATCACATTGTCTTCCACTCCATTAGAAGGCTCTATACCTACACCATTTATTCCCTCTTTTATTGTTCTGATATTTTTGTCATTTCCTGATTAACTTCTCTGATTCTCTGTTGTATTTCTTTTGGTTTTGGATTGTCATTGAGAGTTCATTTCCTAGGTTGGTATCTGGCTGGTATAAGCCTGTGTCCTACATTCAGCCTGTGTGCTGAGGTTGTTTGTTCTCAGGTTGAAGAACTCCGTTTAATAATTCTTGTAAGTTTGGTTTGGTTTTTACATATTACCTTAATTTCTGTTTATCTGGAAATGTCTTAATTTCACCATCACATTTGAATGAGAGTTTTGCAGGATATATTATTCTTGGGTGGCAATTCTTTTCTTTCAAGGTTTTATATATGTCATCCCATTGCCTTCTTGCCTAAATGGTTTCTGCTGAATAATCTGAGTTTATTCTTATTGTTTCTCCTTTGTAGGTGACTTCTTGTTTTTCATGAGCTGCTCTCAGGATTCTTTGTTTGTCTTTGGTTTTGGTGAGTGTTATTATGATATACCTTGGTGGTTTTCTTTCAGGGTCTATCCTATATAGGGTTCGTAGAGCTTCTTGGGTGGTCAGCTTTTCATCTTTCATGATATTGGGGAAGTTTTCTGTCAGCAGTTCTTCAATGATCCTCCCTGTGTTTTCTGTTTTCTCCCCTGTTCTGGAACTCTGATCACTTGAAAATTTTTGATTTTGATTGTATCCTACATAACTCTCAGGGTCTCTTCATTTTTCTTTGTTCTTTTTTCTGAGTTTTCCTCAGAGTTGTATCCAAGTGTTTGTCTTCAGTTCCACTGATCCTGTCTTCTACCAATTCAAATCTGCTCTTCAGCTTTTCTATGACACTGTCCATTTCTGAAATCTTATTGTTTATCTTTTGGATTT
>NW_004445688.1:4478-5652 GCF_000243295.1 Trichechus manatus latirostris | reverse complement strand
GTGTTAACCATTTTCACCACCCAGGGTCTCTATCAGGTGAAAAGTGTTATGAAGAAGAATAAAGCAAGATGAAATGACAAGAGTTGATGGTGAGGGAGGGCTGCTTTACATAGGGTGGGCAAGAAGGCCTCCCTGGTGAAGTGACAGTGGAACAGGTGCCTGCAGGAAGTAAGCAATCTGTGCACATGGATATTTTGGAGGAGATGGTGGCTTTTTTGTTTTTTTGTTTTTTTAATATTTTATTTTATTTTTGGCGAAAACATACACAGCAAAACGTGTTCCCGTTCAACAGTTTCTAGACATAATGATCAGTGACGTTGGTTACATCCCTCACATGGTGTCAACATTTTGGTTATTTCTGTTCTAGTTGCTAGACTCCCAGGGAGGGGGTGTTTTTGGTGGAGGGAGATAACTTCTAAGACAGGGAGGCAGGAGTGTGCTTGTTATATTTGAAGAACCACAAGGAGCCCAGCCCAGTTGAAACCCATTGGGTAAGAGACAGCCTGATGATGAATGACAGTGGAATTGTACTCTGAGTGAGAAGGGGCTCCATTGGAGGGTTTGGGGAAGGCAGTGATTGGATCTGCCTTACCATTTAGAAGGAACAGCAGGTACAAGGTCCCTGAGGCAAGATGGACTGAAGGGGACGATGACCAGGGCACATCTCCTATTTTCCCTTAGTTCCCACACATTCTACTGTCAACTTCCATCAGGGTGATCTCTGCACCCCTGTCCGGTGACCTGATTAGCAAGTCTCCACTTCATTTTATGGGGTGACGTACGAACCAGTAAATGATCACCCCACCCAAACCCATTGTTATCAGGTCAATTCCAACTCATAGGGACCCTATAGAACAAAGTAGAACTGCCCCATAGGGTTCTAAGGCTGTAATCTTTGCAGAAGCAGACTGCCACATCTTTCTCCCACGGAGTGGCTGGTGGGTTCGGACTGCCAAACTTTTGGTTAGTAGCTGAGTGCTTAACCACTGTGCCACCAGGGCACCTTTAAAGGATAATAAATTATGCATATTTTGGTATGTACATGCCCGGGCTAGAGCAGTGCTTCTCTGGGGGACCTTGTTAAAATGCACATTCTGAGCCCCGGTGATGCCGTGGTTAAAGCACTCACCTGCTAACCAAAAGGTCGATGATTCGAACCCACCAGCTGCTCTGC
>NW_004445688.1:2570-3299 GCF_000243295.1 Trichechus manatus latirostris | reverse complement strand
CCAGGACTCAAAGAAAATCAAGTCAATCTGAAAGAAACAAGACTTCATCAGCAAGAGTCACAGCATTGCACAGCACAGCGCATGACAGCAGACATGCACAGCCCTTTTGGGGGTGTTTCCTCTGCTGTTCACTTCGTTACCCTAGTAATTAGGAAAAGTTGCTATGGCCATATTTGCAGCTGACAGATTTGTTTTGCACCATGTTGCAAGAGAGTGTTAAATGGAGGTCTGTGAACAATCTGAAGCAAATGGAGATAATTTAGGGGGAAAAAAATGAATGTAACTTCCTAGTAACCACAGACTGACTTGTGTTTTTCCAGTTAATTTCCAGCTCTCCCAGTACCTCTGCATCCCTGATGCGATGGGCATTCTGCCAACACTAGGAAGGCCAGGGCGGTTCCTCGGAGGTATCTAATCCTCTGAAGTTCTGTGTTTGCACCTTCTATTTCTACTGAAAGTCTTATCGTTTGTCAAGTGGAAAATATGGGATTGACTGCACGAAAATGGAGTATGTAGAGTGGATTTTATTAGTAGCATCATAAAATGTATTTACCTATATTCAAGGGATTACCACTTCTAAATGCAACATTGTTGCCTCAAATGGTTTCTTAACTAAAATAGTATTTTAACCCGTAGACAAGCTATGGTCTCTGACATTGTGCTTGATGTGAAATATATACAGTTGCTTTTTGTTATTAAGCATTTTTATTAGCACTGTAATATAAAAGC
>NW_004445688.1:0-909 GCF_000243295.1 Trichechus manatus latirostris | reverse complement strand
CCATTTTTCAAAAGAATACCTCTTGTCCATTGAATTGCTTGTGCACTTTTGTCAAAAATCAGTTTAGCGTATATGTTTGGGTCTATTTTTGGTTTCTGCATTCTGTTCCGCTGATCTATGTGTCTGTCTCTCTGCCAAGGCCCACTGTCTTGAATTCTGTAGCTAGAGACCAAAAAACCAAAACCAAACCCGTTACCATTGAGTCAACTCCGACTCATAGCGATCCTGTAGGACAGAACAGAACTGTCCCATAGGATTTCCAAGGAGCGGCTGGTGAATTCGAACTGCTGACCTTTTGGTTAGCAGCTGAGCTCTTAAGCACGGCACCACCAGGGCTACCATATAGCAAGCCTTAATATCGGGTACAAGATCCCCTAGGGGGCACAAATGGTTCGCGTTTGACTCCTAACTTAAAGGTTGGTGGTTCAAACCTACCCAGTGGCGCTGTGGAAGAAAGCCCTGATGATCTGCTTCCATAAAGATTACAGCCAAGAAAAAAGCCCTATGGAGCAGTTCTACTTTGTAACACAAGGGTCACCATGAGTCGGAATTGACTCAACGTTAATGGTTTGGGTTTTTTTTTTAGTATTGGGTTGAGTGATTCTTCCACTTTATTCTTTTTTTGTCAATTGTTTTGGCTAGTCTAGGGCCAGGCCAATTGCTGTGACTGGGTTCCTTTTTCCAGTTCTTCATGCCCGCCCATGATGGTCTCGTTTTCCAGTTTTCTCCCCAGAGGGTATATTGTTTTAGTAAACGAGTATTTTTCCTTTTCCCAGGGTATCCTTTCTTTCTGTTTTCTCTTAAACCAAAACCAAACCCACTGCTGTCGAGTTGATTCCGACTCATAGCCACCCTACAGGACAGAGTAGAACTGCCCCCTGGGGTCAAAGGCTGTAAACCTTTACGGAA
>NW_004445687.1:0-5655 GCF_000243295.1 Trichechus manatus latirostris | reverse complement strand
GTAGGATTTACAACACATAGAAAAATCACATCAGATGGCAAAATGGTGGACAATCACACTATACTGGGAATCATGGCCTAGCCAAACTGATACACATATTTTTTGGGGACACAATTCAATCCATGACACGGGAAGTGGTGGGATTTCTGCATGGTCCCTAGATGCATTTTTGTGGACCTTATTGAAGGGTGGTCTTACTCAGGAACTGGACTTGGCTATGATCTGATCCATGGCTATCAGAATTGGAGATGGACAGGACAGGAGGACATGACAAGGCAGATGGGTAGACCTGGGACTTGAGAAGAGTCCACTCACCTGGGTGAGACAAGTCCATGGAGAACTCACCCAGCTGCAGGTACTAGTGAGCTAGAGTAAACCTGCAAGGAGCGTAGGGTTCAGAGGATACAGTTGTCTTCAGTCATATATCCTCTAGAGAGTGTCTCCAAATGAAGTAGCTCACTGTCCTGGCAGTCAGGGCCCTGCTGGCGATGGGCCTCCCCCGACTTTCTGGGGTTTAGAATGGACTTGAGGATGGGCAAAGGCCTCGAAGGAGTGCCAGGGTGAACACCAGCACAGCATGCAGGTACAGGTATAGTGCAAGACTCCGGCCTATGGGCAAAGTTAGGGCCCATTGGCAGAACTGGGGCTCTGCCTTGGTGTGGGTCTGGAGCTGGTTAAATCCCCCTGCCTTAGCTTAGGGCTTGGCCTGGGCTGAGTGAGTAGCCCCAGCTGTGAGGAACTGGGCTGTATTAATTTCTTTAAAAAAAAAGATAAAAAGCCGTCAAGTTGATTCTGACTCATAGCGACCCTGAAGGACAGAGTAGAACTGCCCCATAGGATTTCCAAGGAGCAGCTGGTGGATTAGAACTGCCAACACTTTGGTTAGCAGCCGAACTCTTAAACACTATGCCACCAGGGCTCCATTAGTTTCCTAGGGCTACCATAATGAGTACTATAAAGCGGGTGGATTGAAATGACAGAAATTCATTGTCTCACAGCTCTGGGGGCTAGAAGTCCAAATTCAGGGTGTCAGCAGGGCCATGCTCTCTCCAAAGGCTCTTGGGGAAGATCATTTCTTGTTTCTTTCAGCTTCTGGTAGCCCCAGGTGTTCCTTGACTTGCAGCTGCAGCGTCACTTCAACCTCTGCCTCCATCATCACGTAGTGTTCTCTAAATGTGTCCATCAATGTCTCTTCTTTCCAGTCCTCTGCAGTTGAGGCTCACGGAGACTGGTGTCCCCCCACCACCTTCCTGAGCATGTGTCCCTCTTGGGTCAGCAGCTGAACTGAGGGAAGGAGCCAGAGTGGCAGGGCTGATGCAGAGAGGGAAGGGGTGTCTTGGCTGAGTGGAGGAAGGATGCCCTGATGTCTCCTAAGGTGCTGAGCTTCCACGGAGAGCATTCTGCTGCTGTTAGCTACCCCTCCTTGAAAAAGTGTCCAATATGCAGGTAGACAACCTCTCACCCCCAGAAAGCCTCTGGAAAATGTCCAACTTCCTGCTGCTCTTGTTTGACCTTAGCCAAGAGTGACATTTAGGATGTCACACACACCCACCTGTCTGGTTCACAAGCATCTCTGCCAGGTGCAGGCACTCTGCTCCACAGAGCAGAGGACTAAGGTCACAGAAGCACAGGGAGATGAGCAACTCAGTATCCTTTGAGGTGCAGAGGATGGATCCCAGCTCCCTGGACTCCTGGGTCCAAAGCTGGACAGCTTTGTGGATGCTTCTCCTTGACACCAAGAGAACTGTGGGCAGAAGGACAGCTTAGAAGGACTAGCAGCCTATGCTAGTGAGATGGTTCTGTTGTAGCTGCTAGATAACTCAGTACCTCCATGAGAATATCTTCTTGGAAGGTGGCACGTTTGTTCTTGTCACTGAGGAAATTGTGTCAGCCCAGGGCACATGTGACTGGAGGGGAAAGCAGGTGGGAAGTTGAGTGATGTATTGTTATTTTTGTGTTGAAAATGAGATGTAGTGGGGGGAATGTCCACTAAGCTGTTCCTGAAGTGTTTGTCACTTACTGTCACTTTTGAGTACAGGGAAGTACACGCTCTTAAGACAATCAATACACACTCTTTATTTCAGTGATGGAGCGATGATGCTGTGAAAGCACCAGTGACGAGCGTCACCATCTCTGGATCCAGAGGCGATGATGTGAATGGGCAGTCAGTGTAGAAAGCACTTCTAGCCTTGCCTGTGATTTCCCAGAACCCCTGCTTCCCTTCCCTCTGGACCATCTGATCCACTGTGCCCACTATTCCCTGACACTTGGGGAACTAGACGAGAGCCAAGCAAAGGTGCAGCCACATGTGTTAGGAGAGGGGAATTTGGCCCAGGTTGGTCGAGGCCAGGAGTGCAGCAAGAGTAGGAGGAGGGAAGACACACACTACAGCATCACATTCATTTGATCCAGCCCCCCCTCCCCCGACCCACTTCAGAGGTTAGTGAAGAAGTTCAGGCTGTGGCCAGCAGGGCTAACATGAGATAGGAGAAATGGAAAAAGCTGAAGGTGCCATCTAGCCAGACATGAGACCGCTGCCAGCTCTCCTGTTTGCTCAGTGTTAGGTTGCATGTTCCATGAGGTTCCAGAGTGTCCTGCAGAGCACAAGGTCTTCTAGCCAGTTCATTGCACGGCCTCCATCCAGCAGCATTTTTCTTGCAATGCAGGCAACTTCTCTGCAGTGTCTTCCTGTTTGAGTCCTTCACTTACATCTCTGTGGAAAGATGTTTCCCTCTTGCTTCCCCTTTTCCTCTGGAGCTGTCATCTGCCTGTGACTCCTAGGCTTTTCCTCTCTGGGGTGAGGTCTCACCCAGGGAAGGTCCCGTCACTGTTGTTGGGCTGCCCCCAAGTCCTACCATCCATGATAGAGAACCACCCCCACTCCAAGAAGTTTGCCCATTCACTCTATTTTTTTTTTAATGATGACTTCAAAGTTTCCAAAAGCAAGAATTAACATAAATTAAAATCAAAATGAAATGAGTTGAAATTTAGCCATGCCACAAATGAAATTTTATTTACATTTTTCTGCACTTGCACTTTTTAGTCTTAAATCAACTTTTTGGTTTATAGTAATTTAGATTTATAGAAAAGCATACAAAGGGAGTACAGAAAGTTCCCATTTACCCCTCACCAGTTTTTCCTAATGTTAGTATCTTACATTATTGTTAGATGTCCTGGAGTTGGCCCCAGACTCATGGCAACCCCATGCACATGAGAATCGAATCATTGTGATCCATAGTGTTTTCAGAAGTAGATTGCCAGGCCTTTCTTCTTAGCCTGTCTTAGTCTGGAAGCTCTGCTGAAACCTGTTCATCTTCATAGCAACATTCAAGCCTGCACTGACAGATGGTGGTGGCTATACATGAGGTACATTGGGTAGGAATAAAACTTGGGTCTCCTGTATGGAAGGCGAGAATTCTGCCAGTGAACCACCACTGCCCTCAACATCTTACATTACTGTAGTACATTTGTCACCACCAAAGAACCAGCGGAAACCCCAGTGACATAGTGGTTAAGAGCTACGGCTGCTAACCAAAAGGTTGGCTGTTTGAACCCATCAGGTGCCCTTGGAAACCCTATGGGGCAGTTCTACTCTGTCCTGTAGGGTTGCTATGAGTTGGAATTGGCTCGACAGCAACAAGAAATGAACCAACATTGGTACATTACTATTAACTGAATTGCAGACTTTTCTAGGATCTCATCTGCTTTCCCACTAATGCTCTTTATTTGTTTCAGAATCCAGTCCAGAATCTCATGGTGTCTTTGGTACTCATTCACTTTTCTGGCTGGTGTGTCTGTCTCCAGCTTGCCCCTTCTCACTGTCCTCCTTTCCAGATCTCCCTTCCTCTTCCCTCCTCCTGTTCTAAATGTCTCTGGTTGGATGGTCACTGACTGGAAGCTCATGCTGATGTCTGCTGATCCTGGTTCAGAAGTATAACCCTGCGCTTCCTTCCCTCTTGCATGCTGGGCAGAAGACAGCCTCCTTGGCTTGCTACTTGGTAAATATTTTACAACATCTGAGGGAATCAAGTTGTTTACTCTGCAGGAAATAGAAAGGCATTTGTTAAAGAAAGTAACAAGCTGGCTGGATGCTGATGCTTCAGGTTTAGAGGGAGGCCTGGGAGCTTGAATGATTTCCACTCAAGGAGTTTTAATGCTGGTATGGAACTGGAACATCCCAGAAGTGATTTGCTGCTGCTTCTGTGGTGAGACTCTGGCTGCCAAAGCCTCTGGGGCCAGGATGTGGGAGCCAGGCGCCCTGAGCCTTGGACTCATTGGCCTGCAGCTTCTGCCTAGTTCTTTCCCCTGAGCAACCCTGTTCAAACTTCATTCCCAAATCGTTCTTCCATGGACCTGTTCCTCCTCCTCTCCCATTCTTCTGCAAGGCCTATTGTCTTTGAGGGGGTGTCCACTGGGGGCCGAGAACCTATGTAAGATGTTAACATTAGGATGTCTGATGTTTATTAGAGCCCCACTGAGCTGCGCCCCTCAACATGAGCCTCACCTCTCAGGACTCCAGCTTTCTTATCCTACTCCTTCTGTCCCACCTCTTGGTCCCATTTCCACTTTTCCATACTTTGCCCCTGAAGAGTTTGATTTCAAAGAGAAGTAAAATAAAAATGTTTATTATTTAAACAAAGGCATGTAAAGGTGGTAGTAAACTGTTTTGATGCCATTTACAAGCTGTGCGTTGTAGTTAAGTTTAATGTGAAGTCAGAAGGGAATCAGTTAAAGGAGCTCTGAGCAGAATCCTGAATGAAGGGGATTTGGATTTTATAGACCCACAGGTTTGCAGTTTGGTGCCCTCCTTCCAGAAGTCCCTGGGTGGTGCAAACAGTTAACACGCTAGGCTGCTAGCCGAAAATTTGGAAGTTGGAGTCCTCCCAGAGGCTTCTTGGGAAAAAAGAGCCTGGAGATCTACTTCCAAAAGATCAGCCATTGAAAACTCTGTGGAACCACAGTTCTACTCTCACACACTGGACTTCACCAGAAGTTGGAACAGACTTGAGGGTAACTGGTTTGGTTTTGGTTTTTGCCCTCATTCCAACCCTGGCTGTTTGCACAACACTGGAAGAAGAGAGCTGTCTGCTTTGGTTCTCCCTGCTCTTACCCCTACCACCTCCACCCACCACACACACCACTAGTTCCAGGATCCTCCATAACCTGCAGGCCAGGGGATGAGCTGTCAGGGTTGTTACCCTGTGCCATGGCTCAGCAGCTACGCCCTCCTGGCTGCCCCCTGGTAACCTGGGAGCCCAGCAGTTGAGCCAGCTCTGGTTTCGAGCATTCCAGAACACTTGGTTGGACTTTGGGGATTTATGAGGGGCTTCAGATTGTCTTTTTTGATAGTCTTCAGTAATAATCATTCCCGCTTTGAACATTTAATAAGTACATGTTTGCATGTGATACCGCAGAAGGAACGGAGAAGAATGGTGTCTTAGTTAACTAGTGCTACCATAACAGAAATACCACAAGTGGATGGCTTTAACAAAGAGAAATTTATTCTCTCGGAGTCTAGGAGTCTCGAAATCCGAATTCAAGGTGCCAGCTCCAGGGGAATGCTTTCTCTCTCTGTTGACTCTGGGGGAAGGTCCTTGTCATCAATCTTCCCCTGTCAAGGAGCTTCTCAGTGCAGGGACCCCTGGTCCAAAGGAT
>NW_004445686.1:4359-5668 GCF_000243295.1 Trichechus manatus latirostris | reverse complement strand
TTAGACAGGGCCATGTGCTATTCTGGATGAATCACTCTGAAGGAGTACGTGGTAAAAGATATTGATTTGTATATATTTGTTTTTGTGGGTTCATTTGAGCCTAAATACAAATTATATCTTACTACACATTTGTTTTGCAATGTGCATTTTTTCCTCCTACCTAGCAATACAGCTATAAATGTTTTGGTGTTTGTCAGTACATGTAGATCTTATTCTTTTTAGCACTTGCATAGTGTTACATTGTAAAAATATATTGATTTTGAACAATTTTAGAAATAATGGGTATTTAAGGTTTTAGTTATTTTTGTTATAGCTAATATACATAATATTAACAGTCTTCTACATGCCCTTTGGGCGACATATGAGATTATTTCTTTAGGATAGATATTAAGAAGTAGATCTATTGGGTGAAAGGCTATAAGTATTTTCAACTTTGATAAGCACCACTTCACCTCTAAAAAGTTTATCACTCTCATTAGTTTTTCAGGCTATGATAATGATGTTGATGATGATGATGATGATGACAGCAAATACTTACTGAATACTCACTCTGCTAGGTACTACGCTAAGTGTTCTATATGCATCATTTAATAGGGTTACCCTATGAGATTCATGTTAATATTATCAACCTCAGTTTAACAAAAGCGGAGATTGAGACTTAGAGAGTTCTAGTCATTTTCCAAAAGTTGGAAAAATGTTTGTCTTCTCTTTATAAACTAGTGGTGAGCTTTGTAAACTAAAGTTGATATTGTCTGTTACTTGGAACGTCATAGCTACTCAAGGAAGAAAATTCTTTGAGTCCTGGGCCAAGTACTTTAAGGCGTGAGGGCACAAATCTTCTGTCTCTGTGTTCCAGATATGTGACTTGGATTCCATACAGTATTTCTGCAGTTATTATCTGGCAAAATTAAATATGGAGTCAAACACAAATCCAATAAAAGGAAATTGCTGCTGAGGTTTTTACATTTAAGCACCCAGAGAAAATTAACATGGTAAGAAGGCTGGAAAAAAAGTGGGCCATTAATTAAAACAACATACACATTTCTTAGCGTATGGCGTGTTTCTCAGTGGAGTCTTCGGCTGTTGTGTAACATGGTTAATGGATAATGGCCGTGACTAGGAATCATTGAAGGATGTAAGCATTATCTCTTTGTTGCTGCCTTCCTGGATTCGGTTGGTGTTAAGTAGCCTTTATTTTACTTAATCCTGTGAGGAAGTGTGTTTAGTTATCCTTCAGTTATTATGGTCAGATGTTTAGCTATGTTTAACATAGATCGCAGTAGTTGAAGATTATCTAGTCTCTTTAAAA
>NW_004445686.1:1592-2698 GCF_000243295.1 Trichechus manatus latirostris | reverse complement strand
TGCGCTGCACAGTTGGCTACATAACGTGTGTCACCACGGAAACATATCATCATCTTTTAGCCATTTTGAAAACTAGCTTCATAGATTTGGTTCCGAATTTAAAACATAAATGACCAGCAATAATGGAACCCTGAACAATAAGCAGAGGGGTGGCTAGAGTACCAAATTAAATGTTTAGAACTTGAATTTTTTTAACCAAGAAATTTTCTCCACTCATATGAGAGTTAGGTGGTCTGAGTGTAGCTATTTTAACAGGGGATATTCAACAGTTGCTGACAGGGGAGAAATTGTAGCCTAGGGGGGGTCCCCAAAGCCTTGGCTCTGAAGCAGCGGATGATTCTAACAGCTCTTCTCATCTGTGTTAAAGTCATCATTAGGAACTGTCAGGTGGAACCTGCTCAGGGTGAAACGATGAATCTCTGCACCAAGCAGCCCACATAGCTTGATGAGGTAAATGATACTTATAATCACTATCAATAAGGCCCTCCTCAACATATTGTGTGTATGTACGTGTATATATGTATATACACGTACATACACACACATACATGTGTATATTATATACATACACATACATATATACGTATATGTGTATATACATACATAAATATAAACATAAGCATACATACCTATATATAAACATACATTCATATATATAAACACATATACCCGTTGAACCCATTGCTGTTGAGTTAATTCCAACTCATAGCAACCCTATAGGACAGAGTAGAACTGCCCAATAGGGTTTCCAAGGAGCGGGCTGGTGGATTCGAACTGCCAACCTTTTGGTTAGCAGCCGAGTTCTTAACCACTGTGCCACCAGGGCTCCAAACACATATACGTATATATTTAAATACATATACATATGAACAATACTGGCACTGGCTCCTGGTTTCTCATTTCTACCTCACAAATACTCCCCCTAACTGGTACCAAAAGAGAAAGTATCTATTAAGCCAGAATTTCTTATTATCAACTTATTAAATACTTTTTCTTTTTCCTTCTTTCTAGATGAATTGAACAAATCTTTGCATGCAGGGTGGGCTTTTAATGTCACTCTGATTGGAGCCCTGGTGGCACAATGGTTAAGAGTTTGGCTCCTTACC
>NW_004445686.1:0-1128 GCF_000243295.1 Trichechus manatus latirostris | reverse complement strand
TATAATGTGGAATAGCTTTTAAGTGAGATATGAGCTTTACCACTGATGGGCAAAAACAAGTTTGAGAAAGAAGAGCCTAAATTATAGGTGATGCTTGCAATCAGTCAACAAGCCCTGTGCCTCATCTGTAGAATATATCATTGGCAATGGAATGCTGTATGATTAAACACTTTATTTCAGAGGCTGAACATAGTGCCCTGATTAACTTTTAATCTATTATTAATGATAAATAAGAAGTTTTCCCTTTATTCTTCTACCAAAGTGTGGCTCTACTGGAATAGTGTCGGCTGAATGGCAGGGCTCTAAGCTGCTGTGTTTGGTTAATGGTACTTCTTTTAGTCAGTGGGTAGAAGCACTCTTGGTGAAAAGCAAAGCACCCAGTTCACTATGTTTTTCCCCAAAGAGTAACACTGCATAATGTTACATATAAAGTTTTGGTTTTTTTGTTTATTTTTCTGGAAGAATTCACTGAAGCATGATGTTCTAAGATGCCTTAGAATAAACCTGGAGCCGAATGTAGTCTCTTCATTTGTAAAAATGTAGGGACTCTGGAAATCATCTAGGGCAGTGGCTTCCATGCAATCTGGATGTTGGTTGGGATCAAAAACGTAGTAATAATTATCCTGTGCTTTTTTTGATATTAGAAATGTCCAATTGAAATAGTGTATGTATTTGTGTTCTTGGTGTTGATTACGTCGATGATATAAAAATTATCCAGAGTTCAGGTTAGTATATTTATATATTAAATTGATGAAAATGGGTAGATAGATAGATCAGTATTATATGTTTGATAGGAAAAAATAAGTAAAAGCATGGTGCTTACAGAAAAAAAAAAATCCTGAAAGGAGTTCTGATGGAAAGAAGTCTAGGAGTCAGTGTCCTAGTAGCCTTGTCTCTTGAGAGAGACAGTTACTTCTTCCTTTCTTAGGTTTGGATGGAGCCAGAGATAGGCTCAGTTTGTGTTTTGTTTTTTCTTGTATAATAGAATTATAGGTTGTTTTGAGGTATGAAAGTATGAAAGAAGGGAAGATGAAAAGCCCACAAACGTCTCTCACGCACACTTCCTCAAGCCACCTCTCTGCTCCTCACTCTAGATTCTTCTCTGATACTTGGAGCATGGCCAAACCT
>NW_004445685.1:4639-5617 GCF_000243295.1 Trichechus manatus latirostris | reverse complement strand
GTCAGTTAGCTATTAATACTTCCTTGAGTTACTCTTAAAAAAAACTGACTATACTCTGCCTAGGGGGTTAATATACACTGTATTTGTATGCAAAAAGTGCTTGTGTTATACTTTTTTTTCTTTTTTTTGCCAACCTCACCCTACCCCCTGAGGTATTTTCCTAAGTGCTCTATGCTAATTTTTTTTACATGTTGCTGTAAAAAAATTAGCATAGTGCTTTTACTAAAATATCTGCTGGGGGAAAGATGCAGTTGGCCAAAAAAACTGTAATAGGTGCATTGTTTGCGTAAAAATATGGTATTTATGTTAGTATGGCTCTTCATTTAGACTCTTTCTAAAAAAAATTCTTTGTGTATATTTTATCTTCTTTTAGGCCCATGCAGAGAGAAAAACAAAAGGTCCCATTAGGAAGTCTTCCAATCCAACTTACAAGTGAGGTTCCTACGAAAGACAACTTCTGTTAAAGATGAATTCATATTTAAAAAATAAAAAATGAAAAGCAAAGAACTCAAACACAGCAACTGTTAAAAGAAAGAGCCAGCAGACTCAATAAATGAGATAATTCATACCTAAACAACTACTGGGAGTACAGTAATCTGAAAGAGATTTTAAATAAGAAAATCATGTTTAGGGAGTCCCTGGGTGGTGCAGATAGTTAAAATATTTGGCTGTTAACCAAAAGGTTGGAGGTTCAAGTCCTCCCAGAGATACCTCAGAAGACAGAACAGGTGCTCTACTTCTGAAAAATCAGCCGTTGAAAACTGTATGGAGGACATTTCTATTCTGACACACGTGGGGTTACCATGAGTCGGAATCTATTCAAGGGCAACTTTTGGCTAAAACATGTTTAAAATATTCAAATAAGCAAACAAGCAATTAAGACAAAGACAGGACATTTTGAATAGAAGAACAAGTAGATATGAAAATGAACAAAAAAATTCTAGTGCTGAAGATTTATAGTAAACGAAATAAAAACTC
>NW_004445685.1:2370-3820 GCF_000243295.1 Trichechus manatus latirostris | reverse complement strand
ACATATGGCTAATAGGAGTTACAGAAGTTGAAAAGAGAGACAATGAGGAAAGCAATCTTGAAAGAAATATTGGAATATTTTCCAAAATTGAGAAAAGAATTGAGTCCTCAAATTAAAACAAAAATGCACACCAAAAAAAGCATACTCTTGGGTAGAATACAGTAAACTCACACCTACTCACATGATATGGAAATTATCCAGCATCAAGGATAAAGGAAAAATCTTGGACTCATGATACAGAAAGTTAAATTATCCTCTAAGAAGCATAGTCAGAAGCAGATGTTCTCTCTTGAGAAACAGAAGGTATTCAAAAAACTTTTTCATAGTGTTGAAAGGGAAGAAAAATCGCCCCCAATCTAATTTTTATTCTAGAGTAAGAGTGAAATTAAGATCTTCTCAGACAAAGATGCTCACTGAAAAACTTATGAAAGGATATAATTCAGAGTACCAATTAGTTAGTCTTTTTATTGCAATTTTAGAAAACCTAACCAATAGTAACTTACACACATAGGTTATTTTTCTTCTCTAACAAGAACTTTAGAATTAAACAGCTGCTGATTCACTAATTGACTCATTCATTCATTCATTTACTCAACAAATATTTATTGAACATCTACTCTATGCCTACTGTGTTTCTATAGAACCACATAGAGCTTACATTATATCCTGAACATCCAATTTATAATGGCAACTAACCCTCTTTGTACTCCCCATGCTCCTTACCTTTCTTATTCTTTCTCTTTGTTTTCGTGGCACTTATTTCTTTCCATATCATTTTGTAATTTATTAAGTCTATCTGCCACCCATCTGTCAATATGTCATACTGTGGTGGCTTGCATGTTGCAATGATGCTGGAAGCTATGCCACCAGTATCTCAAATGCCAGTAGGATCACCAATGGTGGACAGATTTTAGCAAAACTTCCAGACTAAGACAGACTAGGAAAAAGGTCTGGCGATCTGCTCCCAAAAATTAGCCAATGAAAACCTTATGGACAACAATAGAACAGTGTCCTATGTAGTGATGGAAGATGAGCCCCTCAGATTGGAAGGCATTCAAAATATGATTGACACAGTGGCTGCAACAATGGGCTCAAACATAGTAATGATTGTGAGGATGGTGCAGGACTGGACAATATTTCGTTCTGTTATCCTTAAGGTCACTATGAGTCAGAGCTGACTCAATGCCATCTAACTACAACAGTCATGTCTATTGCTTAATGTCTATCCTTACCTGGGGAATTACAAGCTTGAGGACAAGAATTTTTGTCTAATTTGTTTAGTAATGAATCCCAGTGACTAGAACAGTGCCTGGCCATAGTAAGTGTCCGATGCCAGCCTGTGTGTGTATATCTGTATGTGTGTATGAGTGTACTTACTGCACTATTAAATAGTTGGGAAGATATAAAATAAGCAAATAATCAAGTAAAATATGATATCATTGGCCTTTTC
>NW_004445685.1:0-955 GCF_000243295.1 Trichechus manatus latirostris | reverse complement strand
AGTCGATTCTGACTCCTAGTGACCCTGTAGAACAGGGTAGAACTGCCCTATAGAGTTTTCAAGGCTGTAATCTTTACGAAAAAGACATCTAAGCTCTAATACCATCTCCGCTAAGAAATTTGCCATAAAACTTCAGGATATCATATTTATCTTTGTATACTATTATCTTATTCACCATATTATCCTAAAGTTATCATTCGTATGTGCATTTCTCTTTACTTTTATAAGCTCCTTGAGGACAGCAAGCATTTCATATTTCTCCCTCTACCTGGCTTAGTACATAGCAAGGTCTCAATCTCAATCACTTTTGAGTCAACTGAGCTCTGTGTGTGAGTTTACAAGTGAAGCCAAGAGTTGACGGCATAGTTCACTAAGCAAACAGCCTGGACTTGTGTGACCAGAATAATGCTCATGATTACTGTCGTATTAATCATTTTCTCAAAGGTCAGTGAGGTATACGAGAACAAACTGGAGTTTTCATCAGGGTATATTCCACATTGGCAATCTTTCTCAGGAAATGGATCTTGCTTCATTAATAAATTTTTCATTAGTCGATAGTTTCAGTTTATGTGTCTATGCCAATATCTGTATTTTTTTTTCTTTCATAACATTATAATCCCTCTAAAATTCAGTCTGTTGGTTTTCTGATCCTAGTCTATGACCCTGAACGTATTTCTTTTGTTTGTTTTTTATTTTACTATTTTTTTATTGTGCTTTAGGTGGAAGTTTACCGTACAAATTAGTTTCTCATCAAACAATAAATGCACATATTGTGTTGTGACGTTGGTTGCCAACCCCTTGACATGTCAACACTTCTTGACCTTTGGTTCTCCATTTCCATTCGTCTAGTTTTCCTGTCCTCTCCTGCCTTCTTGTCTGTGCCCCTGGGCTGGTGTGCCCCTTTAGTCTTGTATACATGGTTGAACTACATGTGTTAAATGTTTGTTTTATAGAC
>NW_004445684.1:4048-5675 GCF_000243295.1 Trichechus manatus latirostris | reverse complement strand
AAGCTGGCACATGATCTTAACCATCACAGACCCCAACTCATCCCACTCACAGCACTAAGAAGAAGGATCAACCTGGCTTCAAAGCTTTTGCTTCTTCCACTCTGAGCTCCTTCCAAATCAACAAGATGCAATACTTTAGTGGTAGCAACCCTCAGAGAAATTGCAGTTGCAGTTGTTTTAACTGCCCCCTAAATAATCTATCACTTCATCATTCTTTCCAATTAAGAAATCATGTACTTAAAAAAATCCCAGACTCTATTTTTGTTTTTCCTGAATGAAAATGCATTCTTGGGCTGTGGTCAGACAAAGTCCACATTTCTTAGTAGAAAAAAAAAAAAAAATGGAATCTGTTTGCTACCCCAATGCTAACACAGTACCATTTATATATTATGTAAGCAATAAACATTTGTTCAATAAGTTAAGGGAAAAACAAAACCCAGGGAATAGGAGACATTGACCACATAAGTAAAAATCTGTTGGGTAACCTTTTGGGTTAAAAAAGTCGAAGTCATATACAAGCATGCCTATATTTAATGGATGCCATAGTGTTAGATCACCTCATTGTAGGCATAATAATAATTAATAATAACAAAGTAGCTATTATTATTTAGTAAGTGCATATTCTACATGAAGCAACATGCAAACTGACCACATAACTAAAAATTCCAATTATAATGCTTTGTGTGTAACGACAGTCTAATATACTTAAGTGTATTACATAAATGTGATGGTTAAGATTGTGTGTCAGCTTGGCTAGGCCATGATTCTCAGTGTTTATATGTGATCACTCCCATGATGGAATCTGCTGTGAGTAGCCAATCAGTTGAAAGGAATTTTTCTTAAGGGTGTGGCTTGCATCCAAATATAAGCTGACATTCTGGCTTTTTTGCTCGCTCTGGATCCTGTGGCTGCTTCCTGTTCATCTGACCTCCGGTTTTTGGGACTTGAGCTATCAGCTCACCTGCCAATCTTGGGATTCACCGATCTTCACAGCCTGTGAGCAGGAGCCCTGCTCTCCAACCTGCCGATCTTGGGTTTACCAGCCCCTGCAGCTACGTGAATCAGGAGAAGCCTTGCCATCTTGCCTGCCAGTCTTGAGATTCGTGGACCTTCACAGCCTGTGAGCAAGATCCCTGCTCTCCAGCCTGCCAATCGTGGGTTTGCCAGCCCCTGTGGCTACATGAATTGAGAGAAACCTCTATCCTGATCCATGGACTTGGGATGTTCCAGCCTCTACAATCATGTGAGCCATTTCCTTGATAAAAATCTCTCTATATATACATTTATACTCTTTACTGGTTTTGCTTCTCTAGAGAACCCAGCCTAAGACAATAAATATGTCCCATTAATGGTTCCATTAATGTATTTCAATCCTACTAATATATTTTTGTGAATTTTCTTTGTCAAGAAAGACATCTATCCAAAATTTACTTTTCTCTGAAGTTTTGTTTTAGTTGGTCATTAAATTGTTACCTAGCAGAGTAAAGGATCTGGATTAAAGCAAGGCACACTGCAAATATTAGAAAACTCAGAAAATCTTATAACTATTCTTAGCTTAACTCTCTACTTTTTTTTTATCAAGGTTACCTAGTAGATGTGGATAACTGTATGTCAGTGAAATATATAG
>NW_004445684.1:0-1537 GCF_000243295.1 Trichechus manatus latirostris | reverse complement strand
AGACATTCTAGTGGAAATCAAGTCACAGAGGTAGAGGAATATCAGGTCACGAAGCTCCTTATTTGTAGTTCAAATTTTACCCTGAGGATAGAGGCACAGAAATTAAAAAAAAAAAAAATTAAGCCAAGAAGCAACATCATTAGACTGTGTAAAAATGGTATGGCAGCGGTGTCCAACCTCCTCTACCTTCAGAAGGGGGAAGGAGAATCAAGATCAACAGCCTAAGGCTGATTCCTATAAGGCGGAGGTCAGACATGCCTCCTCTCTCTGCCATCTTTACCAATTCTGACATCAATTACCCCTCCCACGGCAATCTCTGCTTCTCTACTGGGTTTGATAATTCACTATAATGGCCACACAGAACTCACAGACAATACTCACAATTATGGGGTTTATTGGGGAAGTAACAGGTTACAATTCAGGCTCAGGAACACTCAGAATACAGTTCTTCCGCCAAGACAGTCTCTTTTCAGCTTTGCTTGCAAGCACACCTCTTTCTGGCCCTAGGCCTCTGTCCTGCTCAGGAAAGTGTTACAAAGCTCTTTTAGCTCCTGCCAATAAGTCCCCAGAGACACCCCAAGCACTCAGCTTTCTCAGTTCATGGTCCAGGAAGCTCACTGTGCGATCTCCTGCCAGCCTTTCCTGCCACTGCTTCTCATCATCTTTAGGGTTACAGCTCTCTCTCTCTTTCTTGGTCCCCTTGTTCTGGGAGCTTCTCAGGGGAGGGAGCCCAGGTCCAAAGAATGTGCCCCCTGCTCCTGGCTCTTCTTCTTGGGTGATGGTGGGATCCTTTCTTTGCTCTAAAATTAGCTCACTTTTAAGGCAAAAATCCCCTTGGTGGGCCATAATTGGCTTATTTGCACCGTCCCACCCAATCACTTGGATGGGAGTTACAAGACCATGGCTAGAAAGGCTACACAAAGTGATCCACTGTACCACAGACTGACATTTAAAATTATCTCTGGGGCAGCAGTGTGGGAAATAAATAATTAGGAGAAAAGACCAACAACAAGATAGTGGGTAAGGTTGTTAAGTGAGAGTAATGGTGAAGGACTTTTCAAGGATGATCCTAAATTTCTGTAAAAAGTGGTGTCATTCCTGAGTCAAGTAATGCAAGAGGGAGAGTTGATTTGTGGGTGGATGTGCTATGAGCTGGAATCGACTCAACAGCAATGGGTTTGGTTTTTGGTTTATGGTAACTGGGGAGAATATGATGATTCATGGTGGATATATTACTTTTTAATTAATTTTTGTTTTTTAATATATACATATAATTTTAAAAGTCAAGTAATGTCAAGAGGGTACAAATCTAAACACACACACACACACACACACACACACACAACCCTTGCCCACCTCTCACATTGAATTTCCATCCCACTTCCCTGAGATACTTACTTTCAACTGTTTTAGCTATTACGTCCCAAGTGCCTGGGTTGGCAGTTCAAATCCACCCAGAGGCACCTCAGAAGAAAGTCCTGGCTATCTACTTCCAAAAGATCACAGTCATTGAAAATGCTATAAGTTCAGTTCTACT
>NW_004445683.1:0-5607 GCF_000243295.1 Trichechus manatus latirostris | reverse complement strand
CAGCACAATTGGAAGAGCGTAGTCAGTGTCACTGAACTGTGCATGTAGAAATTTTTGAAATGGTGTTTTTGGCTATATGTACCTTCACCAAAAAAAAGGTTGAGAATTTAGAGGGTTAAAATGTGGGGTTGTTAACCAATGTCATAAAACAACATGTGTACTACTATTTCATGAGAAACTATTTGTTCTGTAATCCTTCACGTGAAGTACAATAAAATATAAAAAAAGGAAGGAAAAAAAAAGAAAATTATAGACCAGTATCTCTCATGAATATAGATGCAAAAATTCTCAACAAAATTCTGGCCAATAGACTTCAGCATCATATCAAAAAAATGATACACCACGAGCAAAGTAGGATTCATACCAGGTATGCAAGGATGGTTCAAAATTAGAAAATCAACCAACATAATCCACCACATAAATAAAAGGAAAGAAAAGAACCACATGATCATCTCAGTTGACAAGGACAAGGTATTGGACGAAGTCGAACACCCATTCCTGATAAAAACTCTCAATAAAATAGGTGTAGAAGGGAAATTTCTCAACATAACAAAGGGTATCTAGGCAAAACAAATGGCCAACATCATTCTTAATTGAGAGAGGCTGAAAACATTCCCCTTGAGAACAGGAACAAGGCAAGGATGCCCTTTATCACCACTCCTATTTTACATTATGCTGGAGTCCTAGCTAGAGCAATAAGGCAAGAAAAAGAAATAAAGGGCATCCAAATTGGTAATGAAGAACTTAAACTGTCTCTTTTTGCAGATGATATGACATTCTACCTAGAAAACCCAAAAGACTCCACGAGAAAACTACTGAAACTAATAGAAAGATTCAGCAGAGTAACAGGATACAAGATAATCATACAAAAATCAGTTGGATTTCTATAAACCAATAAAGAGAATGACAAAAAGGAAATCAGGAAAACAATACCATTTATAATAGCCCCTAAAAAAATAAAAGACTTAGGAATACATCTAACTAGGGATGTAAAAGACCTATACAAAGAAAACTACAAAACACTTCTGCAAGAAACCAAAAGAGATCTACATAAATGGAAAAACATATCATGCTCACGAATAGGTAGACTCAACATTGTGAAAATGACGATTCTACCTAAAGCGATTTACAAATACAATGCAATCCTGATCCAAATACTAACAACATTCTTTAAAGAGATTAAAAAACTAATCATAAACTTTATATGGAAAGGTAAAAAGGCCCAGGTAAGTAAAACACTATTGAAGAAACAGAATAAAGTAGGAGGACTCACACTACCTGACCTCAGAACCTATTCTACAGCTATGGTAGTCAAAACAGCCTGGTACTGGTACAACGACAGACACATTGACCAATGGAACAGAGTTGAGAACCCAGCTGTAAATCCATCCACCTACAGCCATCTGATCTTTAACAAGGGCCCAAAGTCTATCAAATGGGGAACAGACAGTCTTCTTAACAAATGGTGTTCGCAAAACTGGGTGTCCATCTGCAAAAAAAATGAAACAGGACCCATACCGCACACCATATACAAAAACTAATTCAAAACGGATCAAAGACCTAAATATAAAGCCAAAAACTAAAAAGTTCATAGAAGAAAAAATAGGATCAAGGCTAGAGGCCATAATACACGGCATTAAAATGATACAAACCATAACCAACAACACACGAACTCCAGAAGATAAGCTAGATAACTGGGATCTTCTAAAAATTATATACTTATGCCCATCAAAACACTTCACCAGAAGAGTAAAAAGAGAAACTACAGACTTGGAAAAAAATTTTGGACATTACAAATCAGACAATGGTCAAATCTCTAAAATCTACAAGAAAATCCAACACCTCTATAACAAAAAGACAAATAATCCAATTAAAATATGGGCAAAGGAAATGAACAGACACTTAACCAAAGAACACATTCAAGCAGCTAACATACACATGAGGAAATGCTTGTGATAATTAGCCATTAGAGAAATGCAAATCAAAAGCACAATGAGATACCATCTCACACTGATATTACGTACAAATAAAAAAAACAGAAAATAACAAACGTTGGAGAATCTGTCGGGAGATTCGAACTCTTATTCACTGCTGATGGTGATGGAAAATGGTGCAACCATTTTGGAAAACGCTATGTTGCTTCCTTAGAAAGCTAGAAATAGAAATACCACATGATCCAGCAATCCCACTCCTAGGAATATATCCTAGAGAAATAAGAGCCGTCACACAAATAGACATATGCACACCCATGTTCTCTGCAGCATTGTTCACAATAGCAAAAAGATGGAAACAACCTAGACGCCCATCAACAGAAGAATGGATATACAAACTATGGTACATACACACAACAGAATACCACACAATGATAAAG
The DNA here is from genome assembly GCF_000243295.1 of Trichechus manatus latirostris. Taxonomy (NCBI): domain Eukaryota; kingdom Metazoa; phylum Chordata; class Mammalia; order Sirenia; family Trichechidae; genus Trichechus; species Trichechus manatus. Next base: position 3,236 of record NW_004445683.1, on the reverse strand, counting down.
AACAATGATTAATCTGTGAAGCATCTCACAACATGAATCAATCTGTAGGTCATTATGCTGAGTGAAATAAGTCAATCACAAAAGGATGAATATTGTATGAGACCACTACTATAAAAACTCATGAAAAGATTTACACACAAAAAGACACAATCTTTGATGATTACGAGGGAGGAGAGGGGTTGGGATGAATAAACACTAAATAGACAACAGACAGGTGGTAACTTTGGTGAAGGGTAAGACAGTATACAGTACTGGTGAAGCCAGCACAACTTGTGCAAGGCAAAGTTATGGAAGCTCCATAGACACATCCAAACTCCCTGAGGGACCAAATTACTGGTCTAAGGGCTGTCGGGACCATGGTCTCGGGGAACGTCTAGCTCAACTGATATAACACAGTTTAATAAAAAATGTTCTACATTCTACTTTGGTGAGTAGCATCTAGGATCTTAAAAGCTTGTGAGCGGCCATCTAAGATACTCCCCTGGTCTTATCCCTTCGGGTACAAGGGAGAATGAAGAAAACTAAAGACAAACAGGAAAGATTAGTCCAAATGACTAATGGACCACAAGTACTATAGGCTCCACTACTGAGTCCAGTATAACTAGATGGTGCCTGGCTACCACCACCAACTGCTCTGACAGGGATCACAATATACAGTCCCGGACAGAGATGGAGAAAAATGTCGAACAAAATCCTAACTCACAAAAAAAGGCCAGACTTACTGGCCTGACGGAGACTGGGGAAACCCTAGAGTATGGCCCCTGGACACCCTTTTAGCTCAGTAATGAAGTAATTCCTAAGGTTCACTCTTCAGCAAAAGATTAAACAGGCCCATAAAACAAAATTAGACCAAAGGGGCACAACAGCACAGGGACAAGCATGAGAATTCAGGATGGGACAGGAAAGCTGGTAATAGAGAACTCAAGATCGAGAAGAGGAGAGTGTTCACATGTTGTGAGGTTGACAACCAATGTCACAAACAATACGTGTACTAATTGTTTAATGAGAAGCTAGTTTGTTCTGTAAACCTTCATATAAAGTGCAATAAATTTAAAAAAAAAGGAAAAAAAGGAAGAAAGAAGTTAGGAAGGAAGAAAGGAAATAAGGAAAGAAGAAAAGAAGGAAAGAAGTTAAGGAGAGAGGAAAGAAGTTAGGAAGGAAGGAAAGAAAGAAGTTAAGAAGGAATGAAGGAAAGAAGTTGGGAAGGAAGGAGGAAAAGAAGTTAGGAAGGAAGAACAAGTAAGTAAATAAATCTGTTGTTAGTTTTTTTTTTTTTTTTTTTGCTGTGAGGAAAGTAGATTATTTAGAACTGAAAATGGATATCAGTTGCAAAGTTTCAAGTATCAATATGGGAAACAAAAGCTTCACAGGACCCTGGGGAATACCAGGTCTTGTAGGGAAAAAAAACAAAACAAAAAACACATGAAGACCGTTTGATACTACACAAAGCCACTAGAATGAAGCTCAGAATGTAATTCTGGTGTCTTCCTGACTCCTCAAGAATTAAATTGTGTCTCCTCACCTAAGTGCTCTGATGATTTCTGCCTTTATTTGTATTCATCTCTCTCATTCTCCTGAAGACTGACTTTCTCTCCTTAGTCAAGTTAAAAAAAAATTTAAAAGGGACAAAATATTTCAGTGTATATTTTAACAAGAAGAGATACAAATGGTAAATAAGCATATGGTAAGATTCTCAACATCTAGTCAGGGAAATGCAAATCAAAACCATAGTGAAATTCCCCCACACATCAATTGGAATAATTAAAATTAAACAGACTGATTATACCAAGTGTTGGCAATTGTGGAGGAATTGGAAGCTTTTTACAATCTCTTACAAAATTTACAACCTCTTACAAAATCAGTTCTGCAGTTTCTTAAATAATATCCCATCATACTAGGTTTTCACACAAGAGAAATGAAAACATATGTTCACATAAAGACCTGTATAAGGAAAGTACATAGCAGCTTCTTTTGAAATAACCCCAAAGTAGAAACAATACCAGTGTTTATCAAGAAGGGGATGGATAAACAAATTGTGGTATATTCATACAATGGAACAACAATCAGCAATAAAAAGGAATGAACTATTGACATATGTAACAGCATGGATGAAAATCAAAGTAAATGTGCTGAAGGACAATAATTATAATTCCATTTGTATAAAAATCCTTAAAAAAGCAAACTATAGTGAGAGATATCTTGTATCCAACCCCTTCTTTCCTACAGTACTGACCAAATTACCTGTCTTTGATTTGTTTATCAAAGACAAAAAGACTTTTTTTTTCTTCTCACAATATTATATGTAAACCTGGCAGTAAAGTTCAAAAATACACCCCCTACCTTAACAATATTGTTAGGTTCCAAAGACTGGGTCGTTATGTGAAATCAGCCTTATGTGAAAATGGAAGATGATGACATGAGATCACAAAACGAAGGATAACTACATCATCACATAACTGTCAAAAAACTGAGAATCATGGCCCAGCCAAGTTGACACATTACATTAACCATCACAGTCAGTGCTACTCTCGCCTCACACCTCCGCAGTAGTTACTGCACAAAATAGTCCAATAGCAGATTTTTTACTATTGTTGTAAATGTGAAATATTGGATAACGAGATAGGTGATAAATGAAGAGACCTATTTAACTGCTGATATTTTGTTCAATATTATTATTCTTTTCCAGCAGATACAGTATTTGCTACTCCACCCATCCTTGAATATAATTTGAATTGGCTTTTTATAATAGCATTTTTTCCTGCTTTGCCTCCTACCCCTCAGACTGTCATTCTCTATCACTCATTTTTTGTCCTCATATTTTTGTACTACTGAATATCAATTTGACATTAAATATAAAAAATTTATAAATATCAAATCGTAATAAATAAGGCAATGTTAATTGTCTTAAATTTCAAAAGCGTTATATAATTACTACTGAGAAAATGGAATGGCTAAGTGTATTTCCTTTGCTAAATTATTTGCATAATTTTCTATTCTAAATAAGTTAGCTATTAGTAGTAACAATTCCTCAATGCAAGATAAAACCATGTAAGTAAGAACAGACAAAAGAACCTACCTCTACGTGTCAACCGCTCTACTGTAAAAAAAACAAAAAAAATGAAGGTTTTCAGTAAGTATTGGAAAAGCAAAAACTTTTTTTGTTTTTATATTTTATTTTATTTTTTTATTGTACTTTAGGTGAAGGCTTACAGAACAAATAGTTTCTCATGAAACAG
>NW_004445682.1:4621-5637 GCF_000243295.1 Trichechus manatus latirostris | reverse complement strand
ACTCAATATGGTGACTTTTTGTTATAGTGGTTTTTAAATGATAAACAAACCTTCATTCCTCAGATAAATCCTACTTGGTCATGATGTACTATCTATTTTAAAATTGTTGGGTATGTTTGCTTACATTTTGTTAAGGACTTTTATGTCCATGTTCAAGAGGGATTCTGGCCTGCTGTTATCTTTTTCCGGTTTTATTAGGATAATACTGGCCTCATTAAACGAGTTGGAAAGTCCTTCCTCTTCCATTTTCTGAAGGAGTTGTGTAGAACTGTCACTATTTCTTCCTTAAACATTGAGGAAAATTCAACATTGAAGCCATCTGGTTCTAGATGTGTCTTTGTGGGAAAGTTTTTAACTATTAAATCTATCCCTCTTCTTTAAGGCTATTCAGGTTATTTCTCTCTTCTTTAGTCAAGAATGATCCAAAGTATAACTGAACTGTAAGGTAGTGACCAGGACAACTATTACTACTGCTGCTACTGGTACTGTTGGGGGTCAGCACTTTTTAATGCTCATTATGTGCCAAGTGCTATTCCATTCCACGTCCTTTTCATGATCTTGTTTCATCCTCACGTTCCCCATTTAAGGCAGATACTACCATTATCCTTAAACATGATTACACTGAGGCCCAGAGAAATTAATTAACTTGCCCAAAGTCACAAAGCTAGTCGGTGGTAGAAGTAGAAATGGGATTCAAACCCAAGTTGTCTGATTCCACACAACTTGTCATATTTTTATTTACGTTTTATATGTAAACACTGTATGTTTTAAGTTTATGTGGAAAGAAAGCACAAGTAGTATTTCTAAAGTCCTCTTGGGTCTCTTTAAGGCTTGGGTCTGGGGACAGGATATTTGTATTGGGAGGAGGGGGCTGACAGAAAGCATGAGCAATATTCCTAAAGTCTTGTGCCATGGGGAGAGAACATCTTCCTTTTGACAGGAAATTGTGAAATGCTAGTTCACAACCTGACCTGGTGAGGCAGGATAAGTCTGAAAGTTAAGCGAGCCCAGGAAAG
>NW_004445682.1:2191-3489 GCF_000243295.1 Trichechus manatus latirostris | reverse complement strand
ACAAATTTCAGGATAAATGCCAGAATTAAACCACACACATTCGGGCTAGATTTTAACCTAGGCCCTAAAGAGGCTCTGCTCTGTAATTCTGGAGCTGTTACCAGGTGGATAACTTGTGTCTGGTGTTCTGTTATACAGCAGCAAGTGAAGGTGGCTGTGATGAAGAATTTGCTGCAAGTGGGGTTAGTTCAACTGTTTCAAAGTGAGGGCAAATTTACAAAACACTGAAGGGCAAGTACGAGCTGTTCGTAAGTCGGATGTTCGTAACCCGAGGACTTACGGTAAAACAGAAAAAAAGTACTGAAATACAAGTAGAGTGTAATAGTTTTAAAATATTGTCGCAACTATTCTATTTTAATGGACAACTCCAATAACACCCAGTTACTATGCTGTCTACGTGTCTGCCTTGGATGGCCAAAATATAGAAAACAGAAGACCAAAAGAATTAAAAGGACACCCTGATTCCTAAGCCCCAAATTAGACCTATCTGGAACAACTGGGTATTCAGTCTACTATCAAGAGTCCCGGGCTATCAGAGTCAGCTTAGTTAGAGCACATGTCAGGGGTTAAAGCAGACCCAAAGTCTTCTACTTAAATTCTCAACCAGAAAGCCATCCATCCTTCCTGAAAGGTCCAAGTTCTAAAATTATTCAGCTCAGATCTGAAAGTACTCCTGAAAAGGTCTTGGCTAGGAAATGTGAACATCTTTCAGTGAGGCACTTATACAATTCACGTCATATGACCAGGGTTTCGAACCAGTGCAGTCATGCTGATGAAGTGAAACTGGAACAGAACCAAATGTTTATAATTTGGGTGATCTGGAACAGGAAAAATCACAATCGAAGTCCTGAATGGGAGACTCAGACGAGACACGGTGAGCCCTTTCAGAAGCTTGATGCGTGAGATTAGGTTCCTGCCAGGACTACGGAGAGCAACACACATTCAAAGCCTTGCAGTCTGTCACCATCTTTGAGCAGGACACAGCTCTTTCCCACTCTAAAGCAAAATCCTACGGGCAAGAGATTTGGTTGCTATGCAATGTGTACGCTGCCCTTGTTTTCTAAGAGGGAGATTAAGTTTCTAGCAGGGCTTCAACCCGTAATCTGTCCTGTTCCGGTTCACCCAAATTCTAAAAGTTCAGGTCTGTTCTGGTGTTTCCTCCTCTGCCATGAAGGAAGAACTGGTTCGAAGCCCTGCAAATAACTAAAACAAACAGTACCAGCTTTAACATCCAAAAGAAAAATGGTACTTTATTTACAGAGAGGTCCTAATTGTGAGAGCTGCTTCTTTTCATACCT
>NW_004445682.1:0-660 GCF_000243295.1 Trichechus manatus latirostris | reverse complement strand
AATCTGCCATAGATTAAGTTCCTAACAACCAGGAGCAGGAGTCAGCAAATGACAACCCTGAGGCCAAACCCGGCCCACTGGCAGCTTCTGTAAATAAAGTTTAGTGCGACACCGCCATGCTCACTCATCTATGGCTGCTCTCGCACTAGGACAACAGAGGTGAATAGTTGTGACAGAGGTAACAGCTGGCAAAGTTTAAAATGATTACTCTCTGGCCCTTTACTGAAAATGCTTGCAACCTCTGGTCAGGAGACTAGAGTCATCATGCCCTACTTTTAATCTGTTAGCCTAAAAAGACCAGTTCCTAGAGGCCACACATACCTTAATGGTGCCCACTGTCCTTGCGAAGATGCACTTTAGATTTTGTTTAAGCATTTTTTATTAAATTGCTGCTCATCAAAGAACAAAAAAAAGTATGAAAGACGAAGGTGAAACATCTGAAGTTCTTTTCTCTTCCTCGTTTACATTACAGAGCAGCTCTTTCTAGCAAAAATAATATAATTTCAAAAGGCTTTCAGCCAGTCAATCAACGGGTGAATGGATAAACACAATGTGGTCCATGCATACACTGGAATACTACTCAGCCAGTAAAAGGAATGAAGTCCTGATAACCTGCTACAATATGGACAGAGCTTAAAGACATTATGTTCAGTGAAATAA
>NW_004445681.1:0-5686 GCF_000243295.1 Trichechus manatus latirostris | reverse complement strand
AAAAAAAAAAAAGTTAATCACTCTTAATATCCCCTTATGCTTTTGAAATTTTCTTTATGTGTCTGTTAGAGATTTAATCAAATTCACAAGCCAGTATCTATACTGTCCTCAAACAATAGCTTCTTTTTATTATGAATGACTATCCCTTCTCTTCTTAGGACACCAACTGCTTTATGCTTTTTAACAAACACAAATCATTATTTACATGGCGGTGACATATTTTTCTTTGAGGAATTGATATAAGGAAATAGTTATTCATCCTATCTGTGATAATATCCATTAAAGTTGCCTGCGACTTTAAAAACCTTATCTTTTGAACTTGTCTTACCATATGGCGATTAATGCCAAAATTTATTCAGGTAGCAGATTTGATCAGAAAAAAATACTTTATGAAACTGTGAGCTATGTAGCTTAGAGATAACAAATAATAAGATTACTGAGTTCTTTTTCATTAACAATGTGTATTATTTTATTCTGTGGTATGTAGATCAACAATTAATATGACTGGTGAGAGTGGACCTAGTAAAACTGCTGCCCAGAAAATATTTCCAGAAGGGCCCTTTTCTTTGGTGTGTGAGCTAATAATTTATTCTTTTTTATGCAGACTTTGTCAATTTAACTGTGCATTTCTCATTCTTGAAGGATTTTGAGTGAGAAATTATCCTCCAGTAAACTTACTTGATTACTTAGCAGTGCAAATCTTTTCTCAAATTTACATGCATAACATTGCCTGCTATAAAATATCAGTTTGTCTAAAGCATATTTATTACTCCATTGGGTACTGGACATTCAAACTCTATATTAGATAAAAACTGAAACTAACTGTCATAAGTTCTCTTGACTTTCCTCATAAAATAACGACATGTATAGCAGCAAGAGAGTAATTATTACAGACAATCTTAACTAAAAGCTGTTCCGTTAATATTGGATAGAATGCGTAGAAGTTGGTTACATTTCAGACACAAAATCCCTTAGCTTTAATTTTAATACTGATGTTTTACCTTTATACTGTATGTGGATAGTGTGTCAGGATTGTTTTCAGAAGGAACGTGAAAAGGAGAGAGAGTAAATTTGTTATTTTGGCAGCACAGATTTTACCACTTCCTTTGTTATAAAGACAAATCACAGTCAAGGTCACACTTCAATGACAACTGAATTAAAGTTAAAAATGTCTTTCAAAATTGGCAATAAAGGTGACTCCTTTTTTTTATGAAAAAGAACAGTAAGTTATAAAAGCATTTTTTTTCCACAAAGATTCAAACTATGTGAATATTATATATTGATATCAACTTAGACAATCAATTTCAGAAGAGAGTTGATAATCATATTCATTCCATGTGTTTCCACTCTTTCACACTGCACCCAATAGAAGTACCACGCTTTCAAGAATTTCACACATTGACATGGTGATTTAGCCAAATTCTGCTTTGAGATTGTACCAGAAAACAACTGAAGGTAAGATGGTGGAATCTGAAATATACAAAAAGAATTACATGTGAAGTGCATTGAAAGGGTAGAACAACAAAAAAGGTAATGAATGGAAAACACATACAAAGGTGATAGCTATTAACCTAGCTATATTAATAATCTTTTAAAGTGTAAATATTCTAAACATGTCAGTTATAACACAGAGATTGTCAGAATAAATAAATAAATAAATGTTATTTATAAGAAGCTCCTTTATATCTAAAGGGCCAAATATGATAAAAGTAAAGGAATGGAGAAAAATATACCATGATACATGCCACTAATCAACAAACCACAAAAGTAGCTATATTAATTTCAAACAAAAAAGTGTTCCTAATAGGAAGATTATCAGGGCTAAAGAGGGGCAATGCATAAAGACAAAGAAGTCAAGGTGTATGCACCTACCAAAGAGAGTCAAAATACGTGAGACAAAAACAGATTAATCCAAAGAAGAAATAGACAAATTCACTATTATAGTTAAACGCTTGAAGATCCCTCTTTTTGGTAATCAATAAATTAAGCGGTCAGAAAATTAGTAAGGATATGGATGACCTGGAAAACACTACCAAGCAACTTAATCTAAGTGAGATTTATAGAATACTCCAACCAACACCTTCAAAATAAACATTCTGCTGAATCTCATGGGGAGCATTCAAAAGATAAACCACATTATCGGCTAAAACACATCTTAACAAATGTAAAAGAACATAAATCATACAAACTACGTTCTCCAACAAACCTAGAAATTAAATTAAACAAGAAATATATAACAAAGTTAAATAGAAAACCCAAAAATATTTAGAAATTAACACAACTCTAATAAAAAAGAAATTTCAAGATAAATTTATAATATATTTTGAACTAAATAAGAATATAACTTATCAAAATTTGTTGTATACTGCTAAAGCACTGAATTCCTATAATTTTTACCCAAATGATTTGTAAACTTACGCACACACAAAAACCTGCACACAGAAGTTTATAGCAGCTTTATTCATAATTGTCAAAATCTGGAAGTAACAAGTTCTTCTTCAATAGAAATGAATAAATAAACTCTGGTACATTCCTAGAATGAAATAACATTCAGCGATAAAAATGACAGCTATCAAGCCACCCAACAACATGAATATATCTTAAGTGAATATTGTTTATTGAAAGAAGACTTTCTGAAAAGTCTACACGTTGCATGAGTACGTGACATTTTGGAAAATACATAATTGTATTGTTGTTGTTAGGTACCATTGAGTCAGTTCCAACTCACAGCAACCCTGTGTACAACAGAATGAAACGCTGCCCGGTCCTGCACCATCCTCAAAATCATTGTTATGCTTGAGCCTGTTGCTGTAGCCACTGTGTCAATCTATCTCCTTGAGGGTCCTCTTCTTTGTCACTGACCCTCTACTTTACCAAGCATGATGTCTTTCTCCAGGGACTGGTCCCTCCTGATAACACGTCCATAGTATGTGAGACGAAGTCTCACCATTCTCACTTCTAAGGAGCATTCTGTTTGTACTTCTTCCAAGACAGGTTAAGTTTATTTTCTGGCAATCCATGGTATCAATATTCTTTGCCAACACGATAATTCAAAGGCATCAATTTTTCTTTGGTCTTCCTTATTAATTGTCCAGCTTTTGCATGCATATGAGGTGATTGGAAATACCATGGTTTGGGTAAGGCACACTTTAGTCCTCAAAGTGACATGTTTGCTTTTAACACTTTAATGAGATATTCTGCAGCTGATGTGCCAATGCAATACGTAGTTTGATTTCTTGACTGCTGCTTCTATGGGCATTGATTGTGGATCCAATTAAAATAATATCCTTGATAACTTCAATATTTTCTTCATTTATCATGATGTTGCATATTGATCTAGTTGTGAAGATTCTTGTTTTCTTTTTATTTATTTTTTTCCCATAAAAAAGTTTATGCATACATTGTTAAGTGACTCTAATTGCTCTCCCCATACTGTGACAGCACACTCCTCCTTTCCACCCCTCATTCCCCATGTCCATTCAGCCAGCTCCTAACCCTCTCTGCCTTCCCATCTCACCTCCGGACAGAAGCTACCCATTAGTCTTTTGTATCTACTTCAGCTAAGAGGCACACTCCTCATGAGTATCACTTTATGTCCCACAGTCCAGTACAATCCCTGACTGAAAAGTTGGCCTTGGAAATTTAGTTCTGGGCTAATAGAAATCCAGGAGCTGTGCTTTCTGGAGTTCCTCCAATCTCAGTCAAACCATTAAGTCTGGTCTTCATACTAGAATTTGAGTTCTGCACCCCACCTTTCTCCTGCTCCATCCAGAACTCTCTGTTGTGTTCCATGTCAGGGCAGTCATTGGTGGCAGCTGGGCACCATCTAGTTCTTATGCTCTCAGTCTGATGAAGTCTCTGGTTTATGTGGCCCTTTCTGTCTGTTAGGATAATACTTCCATTGTGTCTTCGGTGTTCTTCATTCTCTTTTACCCCAGGTGGCTGGGACAAATTGATGCATCTTAGATGGCCACTTGCAAGCTTTTAAGACCCGGGACCACACTCACCAAAGTAGGATGCAGAACGTTTTCTTAATAAGCTTTGTTATGCCAATTGACCTAGATGTCCCCTGAAAGCATGGTCCCTAGACCCCTACCCCTGCTACTCTGTCCCTCAAAGTGTATGGTTGCATTCAGGAAACTTCTTAGCTTTGGTTTAGTCCAGTTGTGCTGACTTCCCCTGTAGTGTGTGCTGTCCTTCCCGTCACCTGAGATAATTCTTATCTACTATCTAGTTAGTAAATAATCCTCACCTCCCTCCCCACCCCACCCCCGTAACCATCAAAGAATGTTTTCTTCTGTGTTTAAACCTCTTCTTGAGTTCTTATAATAGTGGTCTTATACAATAGTTGTCCTTCTGTGACTGACTAAATTCACTCAGCATAATGACCTCCAGCTACCTCCATGTTACGTTTCATGGATTCATCATTTTTCTTTATCCTTGCATAGTATTCCATTGTGTGGCTATACCATAATTTGTTTATCCATTTGTCCCTTGATGGTAACCTAGGTTGTTTCCATCATTTGGCTATTGTGAACAGTGCTGCAATGAACATGGGTGTGCATATATCTATTCGTGTGACAGCTCTTATTTCTCTAGGATATATTCCAAGGAGTAGGATTTCTGGATCTTATGGTACTTCTATTTCTAGCTTTTGAAGGAAGCACCAAATGTATTTCCAAAGTGTTTGTACCATTTTACGTTCGCATCAGTCTCTCCACAACCTCTCCAGCATTTATTATTTTGTGTTTTTTGGATTAATGCTAGCCTTGCTGTGGTGAGATAATATCTCATTGTGGTTTTGATCTGCATTTCTCTAATAGTTAATGATCGTGAACATTTCTTCATGTGTTTGTTAGCCACCTGAATATCTTCTTTCGTGAAGTGCCTGTTCATATCGTTTGTACATTTTTTAATTCGGTTATTTGTCTTTTTGTTGTTGAGGTTTTGCAGTATCTTGTAGATTTTAGAGATTAGATGCTGATAGGATTTGTAGTAGCCAAAATTTTTTTCCCAGTCTGTAAGTTGTCTTTTGACTCTTTTGGTGAAGTCTTTTGATGAGCATAAGTATTTGATTCTTAGGAGCTCCGATTTATCTAGTCTCTCTTCTGGTGCTTGTGCATTGTTACTTAAGGTTTGTATTGTGTTTATACCATGTATTAGGGCTCCTAGCTTTGTCCCTGTTTTTTCTTCCATGTTCTTTATCGTTTTTGATTTTATATTTTATATTTTGATCCATTTTGAGTTAGTTATTTTGGATGGTGTGAGGTATGGGTCTTATTTCAGTTTTTGGCAGGTGGATATCCAGTTATGCCAGCACCATTTGTTAAAGAGACTGTCTTTTCCCCAATTAACCAGCTTTGGGCCTTTGTCAAATATCAGCTGCTCATAGGTAGATAAATTTATGTCTGGATTCTCAATTCTGTTCCATTGGTCTATGTATTCTGTTGTTGTACAAGTAACAGGCTGTTTTGACTACGGTGGCGGTATAACAGTTTCTAAAATCAGATGGTGTGAGGCCTCCCACTTTGTTCTTCTTGAGTAACGCTTTACTTATTCGGGGCCTCTTCTCTTTCTATATGAAGTTGGTGATTTGTTTCTCCATCTCATTAAAAAATGCCAGTAGAATTTGGATCAGGATTGCATTGTATCTGTAGATCGCTTTGGGTAGAATTGACATTTTCAC
>NW_004445680.1:4747-5689 GCF_000243295.1 Trichechus manatus latirostris | reverse complement strand
AAAGAGAAGAATTTTAAACATTTTAAGTAACTGTCACATCCTCACCTCCCACATCAACCTGTAATCCATATTTTCATCCAAGTCTTCAGGCATTCTCTTCTCTCCAGCAAACGGTCCAAATTTTTCACCCTGAGTATCAATGATTATATTGAAAAAGGATTAGTACTATAATCAAGTTACCAAAATAACCAATCACTTCTCTTCTGGAAAAAAAAGTTTTTTCCTCCAAATTTTCAGGCCCAGTGATTGAAGACACATTTAAAATGTTAACTAACTACAGCACACAATATTTCCATATTTAAAATCTAATTTAATGTGTTTTTAGCCTAAGAGCCTGAGTCCACAAGAGAGGAGCCAATACAAAAGGGTGAAATTACTCAACAGTCAAATTCTGACAAGGCACTGAATGTTGTACTTAATCTGTTTCAATCCTCTTCATGGCCTCTGGCAAGTGGTGTGAAAATGAAAAGCTGAAAAGCACTGAGCTTTGCCTGACTTGAGAGACAAGCCCACCAGGCAGAAAATCACCTGGTTCCCATAAATATCATAAATTCATCTCTATTAGATAGTAGGCTTTCCACTCTCAAAGAAAGCTGTTCATAAATAAAGTTTAAATTCTTCCACCAATCTTTCCAACAGCCGTGAGGACACACTATAAACCAGGGTTTCTCAGAGTGTGTGCTGCGAAGCCCACCTGTGTGTGAATCACCAGGTTTGCTTGTTTCAAATACTGAATCCTGGGCTATTAAAATCAGAATCTCTGAAAGTGGGATGTGGGTATCTGCATTTCAGCAAGTTCCCAGGTGAGAACTGCTGGTGCACCCCCTCAATGTGTACACCCCCTCAGTGTGTACACCCCCTCAGTGAGTACCCCCCTCAGTGAGTACACCCCCTCAATGTGTACACCCCCTCAGTGAGTACACCCCCTCAGTGTGTACACCC
>NW_004445680.1:1500-3526 GCF_000243295.1 Trichechus manatus latirostris | reverse complement strand
AACTGAGGCCCGAAGAGTTTAAATAACTTGTTTGATGAAGGCCAATCAGCTGGCAAAGGTCAGAGACAGGATGAGGAACCAGTGACTTCCTCTGAATGGAGGGTTCAGGCTGTCCACTTCACCACGCCACTTCCCAGACCCTGACAATGGTGCCCAGGCAGGCTGATGCCACCGTTCTCGCCTTCAGTTACGTATGGCAGTCAGCAATGAACCAGGCTGTGACTTGCTCACAGCTGGACACTCAATACGCTGACTGTTGAATTCAAGGAACTGACTGAAGTGATGTTTAAGCCAGTGTAGAAAACAGGCCAAAAATAAACTGTGTGCATTCTTTCATAAATTTGAGGATTCGGTATTAATGCAACATGGTTCAATGTTTCACTCCACTTTATCGTGTATTTAACCTTTATCAACTATTGTAGGAGAAAATAATCTGCGGACACACTTTCAAATGCAACTGATATACCCAAGCCAAACAATCAATTCTTCTGTGCATACAAATTTGGAAGAAGGAATACTGAATCTATCAATTCAGCAGTGTTAAGGAGAGAAATGAAAGGAATAGAAACCCAAAAGAAAGCACTGAGATAAAGATAAAAGCCTGCCTGGATGCAGGCTTAGTGAGATTATTTAAAAAGAATAGAGTGACCCCAGATTTTCTGATGAGTTACATTTTAAAACTTTGAAAATTCAAAGAATCAGGACTCTATAAAGCCTCACTGTTAACAGTTAACAAATACTCCCTACCATAGTCTCATAAACTCAAACTACCAAATTATAATTAATAGTGGCTTTCAATTTTTTACCTCAACTCATAGTAAGAAATACATTTTGCATGGGACCTCCTAAAAATCAAACATTTTTGCTCATCAAAAGGCTTTATCAAAAGAATGAAAAGACAAACTACAGACAGAAAAACAGGAACGACATATCTGATAAGGATCTAATCTTTAAAATATATAGAAAACTTCAGCAATTTAACAACAAAAAGACAAACAGCCCAATTAAAAAATGGGCAAAGGACATGAACAGACACTTTACCAAAGAAGACATTCATGCAGCCAACAAACACATGAAAAAATGCTCACAATCATTAACCCTTAGAAAGATGCAAATTAAAACTACAATGAGATACCATCTCACCCCTGCTAAAATGGCGCTAATTTAAAAAAAAAAAGGAAACAACAAACGCTAGCAAGAATACGAGGAGATTGGAAACTTTATCCGCTGCTGGTAGGAATGTAAAATGGTACAACCACTGTGGAAAATGGTATGGTGGTTCCTCAAAAAACGAGAAATACAAAAACCTTATGATCCAGCAATCCACTCCTACGTATATACCCCAGAGATCCAATAAAAGAGACACAAACAGACATATGCACACCCAAGTTCACTGCAGCACTATTCACAATAGCAAAAAGATGGAAACAAACTAAGTGCCCATCAGTGGATGAATGGATAAACAAAATGTGGTACATAAATATGACAGAATACTACAGAGTTCATTATTTTGTAAAGAATGATGATAAGTTCTCAGAACATTATAAAGTGGATGAATCTAGAGGACTAGAATGCTGAATGAAATAAGACAATCACAAAAGACAAATATCAGGGAGGGGTAGAGGGGAAAAGGGGGAAATCACTCACTAAATAGCGGACATTTGCTGTTTTTGGTGATGGGAAAGTTAGCACCGAATGTGGGTGAAGTATGCACAGCTTGACCAAGATAAATGATGTCACTAAGAAATATACAAGCGATAAGGACATTTTTGGTAAAGGATAACACATACCGTAGTTTTAGCAGGAGGTATTTTCGTAAGCGTGCTGTGCTAATTTTTTTTACATGTTGCTGTAGAAAAAAATTAGCATAGCACGCTTACAAAAATACTTCATAGGGGAGAGCATGGTTGGCAAACAAGTAGAATGAGTGTATTCTTTGCATAAAAAATGGTATATAATTTTGAAGCACTAACAACCAAAAAAGGAGCCCTGGTGGCGCAGTGGTTAAGTGTTGGACTGCTAACCA
>NW_004445680.1:0-582 GCF_000243295.1 Trichechus manatus latirostris | reverse complement strand
CTTGTGTGATTATTTATTCTTTTAGTTGAACCATAAGAAACTGTCCATATATGACTGTTTCGACCTACAAAAATAAAAAATTTCCATATGGTTCATCACAATATAAATTATATACTTGTGCATTTGCATAACAAGCACCTAAGATGAGGTTCATAATTAATGATAGGAAGGAAATCCATTTAACAAACAATATTCTTGAAAATTTCAAAAAATTTTGGATGACCTCCTTTCATCATTAGTTTTACAATTTGTATATTCAGAAGGACAAATATTGTATAAGACCGCTATTATAAACATTCAACAAAAGGTTTATACACAGAAAGAAACAATCTTTGATGGTTATTAAGGAGGTGAAGGAAGGGTAGGGGAAATCACTAACTAGGTACTAGACAAGTGTTAACTTTGGAGAAGGGAAAGACAACATACAACATAAGTCAGCACAACTTGAACAAGGCAAAGTCATAGAAGCTTCTTAGACACGTGCAAATATCTTCAGAGACTGAGTTACTGGGGCTGAGGGCTGGGGACCATGGTCTTGGGGGACATCTAGGCCAACTAGCACAACATAGTTCATAAAGAAAA
>NW_004445679.1:4522-5660 GCF_000243295.1 Trichechus manatus latirostris | reverse complement strand
GGCTGCTGTTGGGTGGAGTGTTCGGTATATGTCTACGAGATCAAGTTGGTTGATTGTAGCATTTAGCTCTTCCATGTCTTTGTTGAGCTTTTTTCTGGATGTTCTGTCCTTCACCAAAAGTGGCACGTTGAAGTCTCCTACTACTATTGTGAAGCTGTCTATCTCTCTCTTCAGAGCTGTTAGAGTTTGTTTTATGTACTTTGGAGCCCTGTTGTTGGGTGTGTAAATATTCATTACGGTTATGTCCTCCTGGTGTATTGACCCTTTCATCATTATATAGTGCCCTTCCTTATCCTTTGTGGTGAATTTTACTTTAAAGCCTATTTTGTCAGAGATTAATATTGCCACTCCTGTTCTTTTTTGAGTGTTGTTTGCTTGACATATTTTTTCCATCCTTTGAGTTTTAGCCTGTTTGTGTCTTTAAGTCTAAGGTGCATCTCTTGTAGGCAGCATATAGATGGATCATGCTTTTTTATCCAATCTGCCACTCTCCATCTCTTTATTGGTGCATTAAGTCCATTTACATTCAGTGTAATTATTGATAGGTATGAGTTTAGTGCTGTCATCCTGATATCTGTTTTTGTGTGTTGTTCACAATTTCTTTGTTCTCCTCAATTTTCTGTGCTGAGTTTTCTTTATGTATTTTTTTCATCTTTTTCTTTGTTGTAAATTTTGTGTTTGCTGCGTCTTTATGTTTTTCTACTTTTTTATTTTGATTTGTAGGATTGTTAGATTCCTTTGTGGTTACCCTAATATTTACCTCTATTTTTCTAAGTTTATACCAGTCTTTTATTATTTTGTATTGCCTTAACTCACCTCCATATAGAAAATCAATGTCTCCACTTTTTAAGTCCCTCTTTTTTGTTTTAATGTTATCCTTTTTTGCATATTGATATCTGTTTCCCTATTTTCTATGTTTTAGCTTTGATGTATTTTCGATTTCCGTATCTGAGTCAATATCTGGTTGCTCTGTCCTGTGTTCTAGTCTTCCATTGTTAGCTGGTGTTATTGATTACCTAACTGCAGGACTCCCTTTAGTATTTCTTATAATTTTGGTTTGGTTTTTGCAAATTCCCTGAACTTCTGTTTATCTGGAAATGCCCTAATTTCGCCATCATATTTGAGAGACAGTTTTGCT
>NW_004445679.1:0-2669 GCF_000243295.1 Trichechus manatus latirostris | reverse complement strand
AGTGTCCAAGCAGAATCTCTGCTGTCAGGTCTCTCTCAATCTGGAAACTGCTTCCCGAGCGCGTGCACAGCACAGCTGTTTGCCTGCTTCACTGTGGACCAGCGTGGCTGCAGTGCTGAAGTTTTGCTGCCACGGCTCTGGCCCTCCTCACCTCTTCCAAACGGTCTCCCTCTCCCATATCACTCAGACAGATTTCTTAACCTTGCCTTGTTCAGGGCTCCCAGATATTCATGTAGAATCAAATCACTTGTTTTTCCAGGTCTTTGTTGTAAGAGGGATATAGGAAGTGTCCAACTACTCCGCCATGTTGACCACGCCTCCTTTTTTAAATTTTTTAAAAATTAATTTTTTTCTTTTTTTTTCTCCATTTCTCGGTTTCTTGTCCCTCCACTCCAACAGCAAGCTCCCTCAGCCTTTTTTTTCGCTCCTACTTCTCTTCTCTCTCTTCTTTTCCATACCCAACCTAGCTCCACAAATCACAACCTCCCCCTCTCCCTGCCTCCTGCCTATCTGCACTGTGTGCTGAACATGGCACTACTGAGCAGCACAGGCACTAACTACTGGAACCTGCCCTGTGCTGACCACTGGCTTATCTTGTCATCCCAAGTACGTGCCACAAACAACATATCCCAGACCCTTCCCTTCAGCTGGTCCTGCCCTACTACACTACAGCTGAGCAACTGGCCCTGCCCATTGGACAAGGAGGTGAAAAATATTGTGTCCACAGACAAGCAAACAACAAGAACACAAAGCCTGCCTGCTCAGACATAACCAAATAAAAAAGCAGGAAAAAACAAACAAATCTATAATCAATAAACGAAAAATATAACTACTGAATCTCCCAAAGACAGCAGACGATATTAACACATATAAAAAAGGACAGGATGGTTCCAGTAGGCATCCAAAATGTAACACCAGATGACTTTCCAGTAGAAGAAAAGGCACTAGAACTACCTGATAGGGAATTAAAATCTCTAATATTCAGAGCTATCCAAGAGATGAAGCAAAAAGACAAAAATGAGGAAAAAATAGACAAATTCATGGAAAAGACAGATAAATTCATGGAAAATACGAACCAAAAAAAGGAATAATTCAGGAAACTATTACAGGAACAAAATGTCAAGATAAACTCACAACTAGAAATCATACAAAAACAACCATTAGAAATGTGAAGATAAACAACAAGATTTCAGAAATGGACAGTGTCATAGAAGGGCTGAGGAACAGGTTTGGAACAATGGAAGATAGGATTAGTGAAACTGAAGACAAACACTTGGATACAACTTAGAGAAAAAAATTAGAAAAAAGAATGAAGAAAAATGAAGAAACCTGAGAATTATGTAGGATAAAATCAAATGCAAAAATATGTGAGTGCCTTGGAGTTCCAGAACAGGGGGAGAAAACAGAAAACACAGAGAGGATCATTGAAGAATTCCTGACAGAAAACTTCCCTAATATCAAGAAAGATGAAAAGCTGACCATCCAAGAATCTCAACGAACCCCATACAGGATAGACCCCAAAAGAAAATCACCAAGGCATATCAAAATCACACTCACTAAAACCAAAGACAAAGAGAGAATCCTAAGAGCAGCTCAAGAAAAACAAAAAGTCACATACAGAGGGGAAACAATACGACTAAACTCTGATTGCTTGGCAGAAACCATGCAGGCAAGAAGGCAATGTGTTGACATATACAAAACCTTGAAAGAAAAAAATTGCCAGCCAAGAATAATATATCCTGCAAAACTCTCATTAAAATATGATGGTAAAGTTAGGACATTTCCAGATAAACATAAATTAAGGGAATATGTAAAAACCAAATGAAACTTACAAGAATTATTAAGGGAGTCCTTCGGTTTGAGAACAAACAACATCAGACAACAGACAGCCTGAATTTAGGACACAAGATAGCACCAGCCAGATACCAACCTAGGAAATGAATTCTAAAGGACTATCCAAAACCAAAAGATTTACAACAGGGAACCAGAAAGGTTAATTTGCAAATGACAACAATGTCAGAACAATAAAAGAGAGAATAAACAGTATAGGTATAGAACTTTCTAAAGGAGAAGAAGGCAAGGTGATACCAAGTAATAATATACAGCTTCAAACTTAGGAAGATAAGGGTAAATTTCAAGGTAACCACAGAGAAAGTTAACAAACCTGCTCATCAAAATAAAGAAGAAAAAGAAAAGTCTCAGTAAAAACAAAATGTACAAAAATGAAATAAATGAAAAAAAATTCACAAGCAAAAGGAATTCAACACAAGCGAGTAAGAGGAACAAAGAAATCATCAGCACCACAAAAAAAAAAAGCACTACAAAATGACAATAAAATCACACCTATCAATAATTACAATGAACATAAGTGGCCTAAATGTACCCATAAAGGACAGAGAGTAACAGAATGGATAAAAAAGATAGGATCCATCAGTATGCTGTCTACAAGAGACACACCTTAGAAACAAAGACATAAATTTATTTAAAATCTAATGATGGAAAAATATCTATCAAACAAACAGCCACCAAAAAAGAGCAGGAATGGCAATACTAATCTCAGAAAAAAATAGATTTTAAAACAAAATCCACCATAAAACACAAAAAGGGCACTACATCATGATTAAAGGGATGATCCAGCATGAAGACATAACCATAATAAATATCTATGC
>NW_004445678.1:4832-5738 GCF_000243295.1 Trichechus manatus latirostris | reverse complement strand
AATTGAAAATGATAAAGATCATGGAAGAAAAAATAGGGACAATGCTAGAAGCATAAATGGCATAAACAGAATACGAACAACAATGCACAAACACCAGGAGAGAAACTAGATGACTGTGAACTCCTAAAAATCAAACACTTATGCTCATCAAAAGACTTCGCCAAAAGAGTAAAAAGACAACCTAAAGACTGGGAAAAAAAAAATTGGCTACGACATATGCAGTCAGGGTTTAATCTCTAAAATCTACAAGATACTGCAAAACTTCAACAACAAAAAGACAAATAACCCAATTAAAAGATGGGCAAAGGATATGAACAGGCACTTCACCCAGATACATGAAGAAATGTTCACCATCATTAGTCATTAGAGAAATGCAAATCAAAACTACAATGAGATACCATCTCACACCAACGAGGCTAGCATTAATCTAAAAAATACAAAATAATAACTGTTGGAGATGTTGTGGAGAGACTGGAACACTTACACACTGCTGGTGGGAATGTAAAATGATACAACCACTTTGGAAATTGACTTGGCCCTTTCTTAAAAAGCTAGAAATAGAAGTACCATAAGATCCAGCAACCCCACTCCTTGGAATATATCCTAGAAAAATAAGAGCTGTCACACAAATAGATATATGCACACCCATGTTCATTGCAGCACTGTTCACGATAGCAAACAGATGGAAACAACCTAGGTTCCCATCAATGGACAAATGGATAAACAAATTATGGTATATTCACACAATGAAATACTACATAATGATAAAGAACAACAATGACTCCACAAAACATCTCATAACATGAATGAATCTGGAAGGCATTATGCTAAGTGAAATTAGTCAGTCGCAAAAGGACAAATATTATATAAGACCACTATTATAACAACTCAAGAAAAGGCTTAAAC
>NW_004445678.1:3211-4284 GCF_000243295.1 Trichechus manatus latirostris | reverse complement strand
GTTAATCCAGAACTAAAACCATTTCTGTAGCCAACTCTTCAGACAAAGATTAGACTGGACTATAAAGACATAAAATGATACTGATAAAGATGTGCTTCTTAGTTCAAGTAGATATACAGGACTAAATGGGCATCTCCTGTCTGGAGGTGAGATGAGAAGGCAGAAAGGGATAGTAGCTGATTGAACTGACATGAGAAATCCGGGGTGGAAAAGAAGAGTGTGCTGTCACATTATAGGGAGAGCAACTAGTGTCACATAATGATGTGTATATAAATTTTTGCATGAGAAACTAACTTGAGCTGTAAACTTTCACCTAAAGCACAATAAAACAAAACAATTTTTGCCCATAGAACCATTCGATACTGCAACTCAGTGCTTGAATTTTTTTCTTCAGTTCTTTCAGCTTGAGAAATGCTGAGTGTGTTCTTCTCTTTTAGTTTTCTAACTCCAGGTCTTTGCAGTTTTCTTTACAATACACCCACTCCTCACTTACTGATATTGTTAGGTTCCAAAGACTTGGTCATTATGCAAAAATCAGCATTATGTTAAAATGGAGGATGATCACATCAGATCACAAAATGAAGGATGATTAAATCATTACAAAACTACCAAATTACATCATAACATAACTGCCAAACCACTGTGAGTCATGGCCCAGCCAAGCTGACAAATAACCTTACCCATCATGGTCAGTGTTACTCTTGTCTCACATCTCTATGTTTGTTGCTGTCAGATGTATGTTGTTAATGCGCAAAATAGTCTGACAGTAGATTTTTACTATCATCACAAATGTGAAATGTCAGGGAACGAGATAGCCAGATAGCAGAGAGTCAGTGTACTTTACTTTGTCTTCTAGTGCCACCCTTTGAAATCTACCGTTTAGCTCCTTTATTTCATCATTTCTTCCTTTCTCTTTAGCTACTCTGCATTTAAGAGCAAGTTTCAGAGTCTCTTCTGACATCCATTTTGATCTTTCTTTCTTGTCTTTTTTAAAATTTTTTTATCGCACTTCAGGTGAAGGTTTACAAAACAAATAGTTTCTCATGGAACAGTAGTACACATATTGTTTCATG
>NW_004445678.1:0-2009 GCF_000243295.1 Trichechus manatus latirostris | reverse complement strand
AATTCAGAAAAAAATAGAGCATCATAGTTACTTTATACATAAATTTCCACCCAACCTTCATTTGAACTTAAAATTTCCCTATTAAATGCTATCTTTGAGAATACTATACAACCTGTGATAGCAACTTCTAATCTTGTCCATGCAAAAACACAACTATTGTAGACACAAAAAGAGAAATATAAATTGTATGTAAAATCACACCTCAGCAGCTTTTCGAAAGTCACAAACTTAGTGTAGTAGCTTGAAGTCAAGATCTAAATTTTGAAAAAAATAAACCAATACAGGAAAATAAGAATAACTCAGATACTCTAATCCTTGTTTGATAGTGACAATATGAGCTGAAGGATTAACTATGTTCCTTCAGAATTTGATTCTAATTTCCAGGATAGCTGTTGCAAAGTCTGAATTCATTCTGAGTCTTGATCATTAGGATGTGATTTCATTTTTCTTGCTAGAAAATTTTATAGTTTTCTCTTTAACCCTAGTATTATAAAGTTTCATAATAATGGGCCTTGAATAGGTCTTTATTTATTTATTGTGCTGGGGCACTTTTGTTCTAAATTTTGGGGAAATTTTCTTTCTTATTTCTTTAATGGTTTCTTCTTCATTTTCTCTTTCTTTTCCATTATTTTACAAGCATTTCTACAGGTATCAGTAATAAATGTATGTGCCTAATATGTTAGTTTTTCCTAGAAGTAGTTTTTATTTTTCACGAATTGTAGTTTTACTTCTGATTTGATTTCTCATTTGTGCTAACATATCACTTTATCTTTGGATGTGGTCTCTCTAATATGAAGCAAAAGCCAAACAAAGGAAATGAGAAATTCAGTAAAGCCCCTGTACCATGGTGGACAGAGAAATTTTGTGGATGGAGAAATGTACTCACATATTGATTTCTGTTTGAGAGTTTTTTTTTTTTTTTTAATTGATTTTCTTGAGGATCAAGCAGGTTCAGCTTTAGGAGTAAGGGCAAAAGAAGTTATCAGCAATTCCTGCTCAAAAGGGTTAGATAATAGATAAATACTCAGGGAAGAAATCTCAGTGGGAAACAGATTGTGCATTTACCAGGAAGTCCCCTTTCCAGTAAAGTGAAAAAATGTAAACTAGGCAAAGGCAACCTGAGAGGAGGGAATGGTCCCTGGGTGAGAGGTTCAGAAATTCAACATCGGTCAAGGCAACATGGTGCTATAGTCAGAAGCACCATGTCGTCCCTCCACAGCAAAGATCAGAAAAACTAAGTCAAACAGAGTCACATGTCAATCCTGAAACCCTAAGCATAAAATGAAGAGATAAAGAACTCAGCCAAGCACCGAATGGAATAAGAAATTGACTGAGAACAGACAGCAAGGAGAGACATATGCAGAGGTCCACTATCAGCTACCGCAGCGTGGATCCGCCATCTTGGACTCCTATCAGAGATCAGTGAACGGGGGGTATGAGACAGCAGCTTCATGGAGCTTCCAGCAGGAGATAGAACAACTGGTAACCAACGATATATGATTTCACACCCCCCAACCTTCTTAACCCACACTTAGCCTCCTCTGCTTCCTGCAGCCACAGTCTCTTGGCCGGGAAGCACCAGCTTCAACCCGGTGTTGCCTGGATTTCACCTGCCCATACTGGCCGGCTCCCTGAGTGCCTTTTGTTGGCTGCTGATGTTGCTTTTTTCTGCTTCTTTAGATTTCTTCCTTACCTCTCACCATACCACCTCCTCCTTTCTCTCAAATACCTGGCTCTGTGCGCCATCTTTGCTTCTTGCTGAAAGGCTGTAAACCCGTGCTTGAATGTGAAACTGCTTCCCAGCCCATGCCACCATGCTGGTTGGACTTCCAAGGCTTTTTTGTTTGTTTCTTTGCTTGCTCTGATTTGTTCTGTTTCAATTTGTTGGTTTGTTTTCTTTTTTTCTCAGCCTGGGAGCCTCTTCTAGCAGGGCAGTACAGCGCAGTTTGGAAGCAACTCCCTTACTCTGTGCAGACACACAGGGACAACCCTGGGGGCATTTCTTTTTT
>NW_004445677.1:4201-5698 GCF_000243295.1 Trichechus manatus latirostris | reverse complement strand
TCACTATGAGTCGGAATCAACTCCATGGCAACGGACTGGGCTTTTGGGGCTGCATTTGACTTCTTTAAGTTGAAAGTAGGAATTTTCAGGGGGTGGGGTGGAGCACGAGTTATGCTTAATATTCGCTTCTCAACTCTAAAAAAGAATCCTTTGTAGGGTTTTCTTAAAAAGTCCAGAGCTTAAAAAGCATTAGCTTTGACTTGTTATGCAGCACTGCCATCTGCTGGAACTGGTGAGAACACCTCTTGGAAGTTTGTTATTGTTAGTTGCCATCTAGTTGGCTCAACTCATGGCACCCCATGCACAACAGAATGAAACATTGCCTGGTCCTGTGCCACCTTCACGATTGCTGGAATTCATGAGCCCATTGTTGTGGCTATCGTGTAGTGCCTTCCAACCTAGGGGGCTCATCTTCCAGCACTATATTGGACAATATTCTGTTGTGACCCATAAGGTTTTCATTGGCTAATTTTTGGAAGTAGATTGCCAGGCCTTTCTTCCTAGTCTGTCTTGGTCGGAAGCTCCTCTGAAACCTGCCCACCATGGGTGACCCTACTGGTATTTGAAATACCGATGACATAGATTCTAGCATCATAGCAATACGCTAGCTACTACAGTACAACAAACTGACAGATGGGTGGTGGTGGAAGTTTGTGGCACCTCCAATTGTAGTCACCTGGACAAAGGCAGCCTTAGAATAAACACTAAAGTTTGCTGTTGTTTCCTCCTTTTCCCCACCCTACCCCTGCTCGTTACCCATTCCACATTTATTCTCTGCCTCTTGTAAGTACAATTACACTATGTTGCATTTCTCAGCATTTTGATTGCCCAGGGTGGCACAAATGGTTAGGTACTCGACTACTAAATGAAAAGTTGGCAGTTCAAACCCACCCAGAGGAGGCTCAGACGTAAGGCTTGGTAATCTGCTTCCGAAAGGTCACAATCTTGAAAATCCTACAGAGTGCAGTTCCACTCTGCACACATGGGGTCGTCATGAGTCAGAAACTAACAACAGCTCAGTTCTCTATGTGATATATCATAGTTAATATGAATGGTGATTTTGATTGGCCTGACTAGGGACAGCCCTTGGCAAAAATTAATGTAAAATTTTTTTTTTTTTTTGAGCCCTCTGCCTTCCTTCAGAACCCAGACTGCCATCCTGGGTCCCACTATGGTTCCCAATTTTGAGCCCTACTAATATTGTTAACTGATTTGGTGTGAGCTGATAGATGATTAAGTTAAAATGTGAGACACAGACTCTCAAATGTATCAGAAGTCAAATTTTGGAAAATGCTGAAACCAAATAATATAGAGGAGTGGGTTTGGTGTTGATTTGAAAACAAAACATCATGCCTATTATACACCACCAGTTGCCAGCAAGTCATTTCTGACTCATGGTGATCCCACGTGTGTGAGAATAGCACCGTGCTCCATAAAGTTTTCAATGGCTGAGTTTTGGAGAGTACATCTCCAGGCCTTTCTTCCAAGGTGCCTCTG
>NW_004445677.1:0-2614 GCF_000243295.1 Trichechus manatus latirostris | reverse complement strand
GCGTGTCAGAGTAGAAATGCGCTCCACAGGGTTTTCAGTGGCTGATTTTTTGTAAGTCGATCACAGGCCTTTCTTCTGAGGACCCTCTGGGTGGACTGAACCACCAACCTTCTCATTAGCAGCTGAGCGTGTTAACCGTGTGCACCACCCAGGGACTCCCATGCGGAGGAGAGAAAGGCATTGATTCAAACCTATCAATCTTTGGTGTTTTTGGCTGCCAGTATCCAATACCAAAATTCTAGATTATTCCATCTCTGCACCATGTGCTTCCAGGGAAGTCAGCTTTCTCCCCAATCCTGGCTCTCCGGACCAGCTATGTGGCCCAGAACTAGTAAGCCTGATACCTTCCCCTGGCCATGCTGATTTGAGAATGCGTGTAACCTAAGATGGTCCTGTCAGGCTGCAGACCTGGACTTTTCTTAGACGGCTGGCAGTAGAGATATGGATAGGAATAAGAAAGCATTTGGCAGCCATCATAGGACCACAAAAGCAAGTTTTCTCAGAATGGAGCCAAATTTGATAAATTAAGCCTGGGAAGTAGAGAAAGCGACTGCTTCCTGGTCACACTGCTTAAACTACAAGATTTACTTTTTTGTTGCTGTTGTTACTGCTTTAAAGCCTGTTTGAGTGGGTTTTCTGTTATCAGTTTCTTTTTTCTGCAACGAGTAGCATTTGATACACAAACTTTTCCTAAACAACTTCTTTCAAAGGTACGGGTCATCTGAATTGAGCCCAGCAACCAAGTGACAAAGACAGTTTCGAAAAGCCAAGTGCTCAGATATGGGATGTGAAACAAGTGCCCTAAAATGGCACGTGTGGAAAAATCTACACAAGAGTAGGTACAAAATGGATATCTTGATTTTGGCTACATTAATAAAAGTACAATTCACAAAAAGAAGAGATCATTCTCCTATAGTCCTAAAACCTCACCTTGTGTACTGAGTTAAACTCTGATCTGACCACAAACTATCAGCAAATAATAAAGACAACTTGGAGAAAATTCAAATTGACCACGATGCGGAGGAGATTCAAATATGTCTTAAGACGACAGGTGAAAGATAACAGAATGTTTAACTTAAAAGTCTCGGGATATAGGACAACAGTTTTTAAATACTTTAAGGCATGCGTATTAGATATTTGGTTTTTGGCTGCTCAGCAACACTGGACTCTTTGTAATAGCCCCTGATCTGTGTTTGGAGACTCACCTATCCCTTCGAATTCACTGGAAACTAGCGCTACCGCTGGACTATTAAATTATATCAGCCATTACATCCCCATTTTTACTTAGGTCAGTTTGAGCTGGTTTTCTGCCATTTGCATCAAAAGTTCTGATACAGGATGTCACCTCTAAAAGGATTAGATTTTTGAGGTCCCTAAAGACAGACTTCAGATTAAAATGTGCACCCACTGCCCTCAAGTGGATTCCAACTCATAGCAACTCCACAGGGTTTCTAAGGCCATAGTAAATCTCTATGGAAGAAGACTGCCACATCTTTCTCCCACGGAGCTGTTAGTGGTTTCGAACTGTGAACCTTTCAGTTAGCAGTCAAGCGCCTTAACCTCTAGTGCCACCAGGGATCCTTAAAAAGATATGTACAGTTCAGGCCAAAAGTCTTCTGTTAAATTGAAAGAACAACTTTCTAAGAATAAGGGCTATCTGAAGATGAAATGATCTATTTAGGAAGATAATTCAAGCTTTAAATTCCGATGGTTAATTGAGTTAGGTGAACTAAGAGGTCTTTTTCAGTCCCAAAAGTCTATGAAATTATCTCTGAATAGTTCTAAATTTTAGGACAGCAAGCATAATTATTGACAAAATTTCAAGTTATTATAGACAACATATTTATTTTAGTTTAATATTTGATAGTTGTATTCTTCATATGCTAATTCTATACTTTCTTAGTATGCTATATAACTTCTTATATAGTTCAATGTTTTAATATCTTGTGAAATTTAAAGCCAATTAATAAGCCTTGATGCCTACTATTATTTTAAATATACAGGCTTTATAGTTGTATCTTTGATATAGTCGTTTTGATAACCTTATTTTATTCTGTGTGTAGTCCCTAGTTGGGAACAGAATGTTCCTAATTATAACATTATTCCCAATGGGGGAAAAACATGACCTGCTTTGCTAGGTAATATCCTAAAATACTTACTGCAAAAAGGGAAAAATGCTTCTACTGAGAGGTCAGGACTTCAGTCCTGAATTTTTGAAATTCTTGAATAAAGATCATTCCCTTTCCTGTACTTCCTCTTTAAATCAACAAATGAAACAAGCAAAATAACCAAAAACAGCAGGGACTTCAGTAACACAAAACATTTTAAAAAATTTAATTCATGAGATACACTGTAGTACACACACATGCATGCACACACATACGTATATATGTTTGAATATGCATAAAAAAAGATCTGGAAGGATACATATCAAATTGTTAACAGTTTACCTCAGGGGTGTAGGACTGGGGTAGGGTAAGGAGTGCCCTTACTTTTAAATTCATATACTTCTGTATTGTTTGAAATGTTAGAATAAGAACTCATTACTTTTACAATAATCAAAATCATAACAGAAATTTTAAAAAACCAGTAAGAAAAAGTAAAAACCACACAC
>NW_004445676.1:2869-5745 GCF_000243295.1 Trichechus manatus latirostris | reverse complement strand
TTATCAAGCAAGTGTGTTGACAGCAGACACACCAACAGCTGCCCATGATTCCAGAGCTTCATTTAGACTTAGATCCCAGAGGCAGGCACTGGTCAGACTCTGAAAGTAGGTCACAACCTGTCTCTGTCAGCAGCTCCCTGCGTAAAGTGTTCATGAACTCTCTCATAATTAGAACTTCTCTGGACCCAGATTCTCCTAGAAACCAAAGTGCAGCTCACCCTAATTACACAGATAATTCCATAGCTTCATAACCCAAACTGTGCTCTTTACAAAATATTTGCAGCCCCTGAAGTCATCTTAAAACCTAACAATAGTTTAGCTTAACCAATAAAAAAGGTCTACCTTAAGCATTATGCTTTTTTCAGAACCATATATATGGGATCAAATTGACAACAGCAACTTGAAAGATTAGATGTGAACCTTAGGGGGCAGTGAGTTTCTGTCAATGGGGAAGGAACAACTCAGAGAAGAAGG
This sequence comes from Trichechus manatus latirostris, assembly GCF_000243295.1. Classification (NCBI taxonomy): domain Eukaryota; kingdom Metazoa; phylum Chordata; class Mammalia; order Sirenia; family Trichechidae; genus Trichechus; species Trichechus manatus. The sequence continues at coordinate 5,271 of NW_004445676.1, read as the reverse complement.
GTGAGAATGGCTGTATAACTCAAAGAGTGTAATCAATGTCACTAAATGGTACATGTAGAAACTGTTGAATTGGTGCATGTTTTGCTGCGTATATTCTCAATAACTACAACAAAATAAATAAAATTTAGAAAAAAAAAATTTACAGAGACTTTGTGTACCCAAACTTGGGAGAGAAACAAGTACTTGCTGTCTCCTTCATATTCCAGAAGGTCAGTTTCCACATCAGCATAACTGAGGATTTTGCCCTCAATAGAAACATTCATTCTACACAAATTTTTAATATATGATACAATCAGAGTATCCATAAGGAATGCAGAATCAAAGCATGTGAGACATAGGAGGCACCTGGTGATCAGGCCCTTGCTTATCAAAATGCTGTCCCTGGATCATCAGCCTTGGCATCACCTGTGATTTGGTTAGAAATGCAGACTCCCAGGCCCCACTCCAGAACTTCTGAATCAGAATCTGCATTTTGGCAAAATCCCCAAGGGATCTGAACGCACATTAAAGTTTGAGAAACACGACTGGGTTTCAAACTGTGCTGTGTGGAGCGCTTTGCGGTCTAAAAGGAATGGTCCAAGGAGAGGTTGGGAGGGAGAAGAAGTGTGAGGACCAAGTTTTGCTTGAACCGAGCAGCCTGGCTTTAATCTGTTTGGCAGGTTGAACCTCTAGCTGGACTTCTTTTGACCAAAGCATTCCTCGGCCACAAAAATCTGAAAACCACTCTTCTAGATCAACCAACTCATTTTCTAGGTGGCACGACTGAGATCCTCCAAAGGGCACAAGGGACTTTGCCAAGATCATATCACAGTCCCTTGAATACTGTGAGAAAATCTCTGAAATTTGCTAGAACAATCTCCAACATGCAAACATTGAGAATCTGAGCCGCAGCAGACAAGAACATGGTGAGCAAGGGTGTGGCCTGGCAACAACACTGCGAGCTGAGCGGCCTTGTATGGCCTGGTTTACAAGAGGAGGGGGAGACGCAGAGACAGGAGTAACTACCAAGGCAACACAGGAAGAGGACGGGTTGAGGTTCAAACCCAGGTCAGCTAGGCATTACGATCCAGACTCTGGACCTTGTTATTACACAACATGACAGTCACACACAGTCACCCAGCCCCTCTGTGTGGCTCTACACACTGGTCTAGTATATGAGGATCATGGAGGTACACCCACTCAAATAAGGGCGTGGTTCCATCCTCACTGACTCATTGGATGCAAACAACGGCCTCCCATGTCAATGCCTGGGCCAACCCACACAGGCCCTTCTCAAGGAAAATACCAAACATGTCGCTGTTTTTGTGGTAATGAGCACTAGGAATTTGTGTTTGTTTCAACACCATTTGTTCTATACCTGACACCCTATGTAATATGCCTTGGGCCAGGCAGAAAGATGCAGAAGGCAGGAATGGTTAGAGGAGGGAGCGGAGAAAAGAACTACTTTTACAGTATATCAACATATTAGCCTTAGCACCTGGTTTTTATACTTGATCCCCTTCCCCCCGAAAAAAAGTGCTGCATGGAGCTTTCTGCCTTGGGAGCTGCTAGCTAACCATGTCTCTGAGTACCAAAAAAAAAACCAAACTCGTTGCCGTCAAGTCAATTCCAATTCATAGGGACCCTATGGGGCAGAGAAGAACTGCCCCTTAGAGTGTCCAAGGAGCGGCTGGTGGATTCGAACTACCGACCTTTTGGTTAGCAGCTGAGCTCTTAACCACTCTGCCACCAGGGCTCCAAAATTACCAGTGCCTCCTAGTGACCGCGGCAGTACTCAAACCTGCAATCTTCTGATCTGAAGTCAGACACCTTATCCATTAGGCCACGCAGCCCTTCAACCTCCTTTAATTAAAAGTGGACTTGGATGGCCTGGCCAGCAGGTGGCATAATGAGAAAGTGGCCAACACATTACTATAGTCTAACTCTAGCTAGTGCCATTTTTCTTTCCCATTTTTTTCTTTTTGTGGTAAATACATATGTAACAAAACACGTGAAAATTCAACATTTTTTACATGTTCCGTTCACTGATATTAAGTATGTTCATCATGTTGTTCAACCGTCACCATTATCTGTTTCCAAATGTTTCCATCACCCTTAACAGAAAGTCAGTGTCCCCGAAGCAATGAGTCTCTCTTCCCCCTCCCTCCCACTCACCCTGGTAACCACTAATAAACTTTTGTCTCTAGGTATTGGCATCTTGTAGATATTTTCTATAAGTGGGATCACAAGATATCTGTCCCTTTGTGACTGCCTTATTTCACTCAGCACACTGTTTTCAAGGTTCGTTCGTGTTGTAGCATGTATCAGGAGCAACAAAAGACAAAACAGAGAAATAGGACTTCATCAAAGTTAAAAACTTTTTTTCATCAAAGGACTTTATCAACAAAGTGAAAAGACAACTT
>NW_004445676.1:0-1062 GCF_000243295.1 Trichechus manatus latirostris | reverse complement strand
AGTGTTGGAGATCACAGGGGCACGATGGGCTTCGCCCAGGGGCGCCTGACTCCTTCCCAGACCAGGCTGGTGTTCGCACAGTCTTCGTGGTCCCACAGCAGGGCCTGCCTGGCGGGAAACCATCACGTGCCCGGCCTCCTCAGGCGGGTCTGATTGCGCAGGCGCACTGGGGTCTCATTGAGTGCTTAGGGGCGGAGCTTCGTGAGGAAGTGCTGTCTCTCTGCACCTACGGGGTCTCCAGTGCCCCACCGCAGGGCCAGCTTGGCGGGAACCAGTTACGTGTCCAACGTTATCAGCAGGGATTGTTTGCGCAGGCGCACTGAGGTCCCACTGCGCTTCCTGGGGCACCTCAGCCTCTCAGCGACCGGCGGAGAGGGTTAACCGGCTCCCGATGGCCTCTGAGGGCGAAGGCCCAGGCAGAGGAGCGGCAGCCATGCAGGCCGAAGACGACGGCGCAGGTGCAGGCAGCCCAGACGAGGCGGCAGGTGGTGCCACCGGCCAGGACGAGCCAGGTTGCCCAGGTGGCCCAGATGACCCCGGTGTTGCAGGCCAGGAGGGTGGCGCAGTTGGCGGTGTGCCCCAGGTTGAGCAGGCAGCGCATGCCCCAGGGCCTGGGGGAGACGCTGAGCCCGCGGCCGGAGGACCAAGAAGGTTCCTGGTCCGGTTGTATCCTATCAGAGGAGCCCTCAGGGGCTCAGGGAAGGGGGACGGGCTGGGGGTGACCTGAGGGGCGGGAGACAGGGGAATGGGCAGCGGGGGTTTATGAGGACCAAGGGGGGAAGGGATTGTGCAGGGGGAACAAAGTGCGGCTAAGGGGTCGGATGGACAGAGGATGGGGGAGGAACAGGCCCGAGGTGGGGAGAGACGACGCAGTCCAGGGTGGCCTGAGAGAACGGGGCAGGGGTCGTGAGCGGCCTGGGGGGCAGCGGGCCTGGGAGGGACAAGGAGTCTGGGGCAGAAAGCCAGTATCGGGTGGTGCCTTAACCGTATCCCCGCCAGCACCCTCACCATGCCTTTCCGATCGCCCCTGGAGGCGGAGATCGCCCGCAGGACCCTGATTCT
>NW_004445675.1:4167-5747 GCF_000243295.1 Trichechus manatus latirostris | reverse complement strand
CATTCATCTTCCAAAACCATATCAGACAATTTTCCACTGCTATTTATATGGTTTTCAATGGCCAATTTACAGAAGTAGGTCACCAGGTTCTTCTTCCTAGTCTGTCTTAGTCAGGAAACTCTGCTGAAATCTGTCTCTCATGGATGACTCTGTTGGTATTTGAAATACTGGTGGCTTAGCTTCCAGCGTCACAGCAACAGGCAAGCCACAAGAGTATGACAAACTGATATATGAGTAGTGACCCATTTATGTAGTTTTCCAGATTAAACTATTGAGAACAATGATTTCACACTATTCTTTCAATTATAATCCAACTATACAGGCCTCATTTTAAACACCCCCTTCCCATATTTGTAACTTTCTTCTCCAACAGTGAAAAACCTGCCTTCCATTTCCACAGTATATTGACTTATTCACTCATTCCTAGCCTGTGTATAAAGAAACTTTTCTATAGTATAAAGACAACCAGTATCCCCTATGGCATATTGTTATGAACTACAGTATAACATTTCTTGATAGTTATTTGGTCTTGGTCTTAGAATTAGTAATAAAAATCAACTGTCCAAAGTTATGTTCTTTTTCTTCCACTTTCAGTGTGTTTGATATTCACATGACGTATATTTAGGGTTATATGTTTTGTTGATACCCCATTTTCTGTTTTCTTTTCCTCTCCAATATTGATTGTTTTCATTGTAATTCTTTGAGTACGTGATAAATTAACATAGATCTAAAAATAAAAATTATACAAAAATTTAAAATCAGGGAGGAGTCATTTTCCCATCATTTCTACATCTCTCTCATCCTCTCAACACCAGCCTATTCTCAATTAACCACATCTTTTTTTGTTTCTAGTGCATCTTTTCCATGTTTCATTTTTGAACAAATGAGCAGATATTGGGTATATATTTCACCTTTCTTTATTTATTACATGAAAATTAGCATAGTATACATACTTTTTCTTGCATTTTTTTAAGCTTAGAGAGTACTGTGGAAAGCCTACCTTATCACTTCAGAGAAATCTTACTCATTCTTATCCCAGCTCCATAGTGCTTCAGTAGGTGGATGAATCATAGTTTATACAATATTTTTCCTATCTATGCATATAGGTAATTGTCAATATTTTGCAATTAGAAGTATTTTTAATGAGTAAACATCTGATTATATTTTTATATCAAGAAGTAGTCATTTGAACAGAATGAGGGGATACTGCATGGTTTAAAACTGGAAAATGTGTGTGAGAAAGTTGCATTATTTCATCTTAATTTTTCAATCTATATAATGAACAAATAATTTGAGAAGCTGGAGTATATGAAGAATAATGTGGCATCATCATTGGAGGAATACTTATTAAGATATGCAGATGACAAAACCTTGCTTGCTGAAAGTAAAGAGGATTTGGTGCACTTTTTGATGAAAGTGAAAGACTATAACCTTCAATATGGATTACATCTCAACATAAAGAAAACAAAAATCCTTACAATAGTTCAGTAAATAACATTGTGACAAATGCGTAAGAAACTGAAGTTGTCAAGGATTTTATTCTTCTTGGATCCACAATCAATGTCCATGAAAGCAGCAGT
>NW_004445675.1:0-1556 GCF_000243295.1 Trichechus manatus latirostris | reverse complement strand
AAGAATGGAAATTCCAGAACTCTTAATTGTCCTCACGTGGAACCTGTATATAGACAAAGAGTCAGTTATTGGAGCAGAATAAGGGGGTACTACATGGTTTAAAATCAGGGTAGGTGTGAGTCCGGGTTATATTTTTCACCATACTTTTCCAATCTGTATGCTGACAAAATAATACTAGAAGCTAGACTATCTAAAGAATAAAGTGGCATCAGGATAGGAGGGAGATTCAGTTACAACCTGCTATATGTGGATGACACAACCTTGCTTTCTAAAGTGAAGAGGACTTGAAGCACTTACTGATGAAGATCAAGACTACAGCCTTCGGTATGGATTACATCTCAACATGAAGAAAACAAAAATCTTCACAACTGGACCAATAACAAACATCATGATAAATGGAGTAAATATTGAAGTTTTCAAGGATATCATTTTACTTGGATGCATAAATAATGCCCATGGAAACAGCAGTCAAGAAATCAAATGACATGTTGCATTGGGCAAGTCTGCTGCAAAAGACCTCTTTAAGGTGTTTCAAAGCAAAGACATCACTTTGAGGACTAAGGTGTACCAGACCCAAGCCATGGTATTTTCAGTCTCCTCATATGCATGCGAGTGCCGGACAGTGAATAAGGAAGACCGAAGAAGAATCAGTGCCTTTGAATTATGGTGTTGACTAAGAATATTGAATATACCATGGACTGGCAGAAGAACTAACAAATATTTCTTGGAAGAAGTACAGCCAAAATGCGCTTAGAGGCAAGGATGACGAGACTTTGTCTCACATACTATAGACATGTTATCAGGAGGGACCAGCCCCTGGAGAAGGACATCATGCTTGGTAGAGTAGAGGGTCAGCAAAGAAGAGGAAGACCTTCAATGAGATGAATTGACACAGTAGCTACAACAATGGGCTCAAACATAGCAATGATTGTGAGGATGGCTCAGGTCCAGGCAGTGTTTTGATCTGTTGGACATATGGTCCCTATGATTCGGATCTCTAAGGCCCATAACAACAACTACAACATTCTTTATATATGATATCATTTGCAGGTAACTTTTCTTATTTTATTAATTGTTCTTCTCTTTTTCCCAAAGCATTATGATTTTTATGATATCAGAATACCAAAATGAATGTTTCTTTTAAACACCTGAAAAAAGAACCAATTACTTTATACTAATTTTACTAATTGTAATTGGTAGATATAAGATACCATGAAACTGTAGGATACATGAAATAATATTTAAAATTCACTCTTTCATTCATTCAGAAGTATTTTTGAGTGTCTATGAGACATGAAATACGTTAAGTTTAACTACATAGTAATTAAAAAATAGTTAAACTTAAATGGGGTAAGCAAATATAAAACAAATGCCTATTAATATAAGTACCGTAAAGGGAAAGAACAGATTCTGAGAGAAAAATACAGGGATCTAATTTTGAACAATCAGTGTTTATGAAGACTTTTCTGAAGAGGAGAATTTAACTCTTGGCTAGAGGTATGATTAGGAAAGTGCCAAGGGAATGTTATGAGAGGAACATTCCAATGTGAGGAATA
>NW_004445674.1:4957-5755 GCF_000243295.1 Trichechus manatus latirostris | reverse complement strand
TAAGTGAGAGGGGATGGGGACTGGAGTGCGGACCCCGACGTGACTTCCTGTTCTCACGGCTTTATTCTTCGTCCATAAGGTCTGGTAAGAGAGCAGGTGTATGCTGGACAGTGGGGCTGGGAGCTCCACTAGGGACTTCCTGCCAGGGCTCAGCCCCTTGGCTGTAGCCCTCGGCCCAGCACCCGCCTCTAGGGAGGAAAAACGCGGACAGTCACCTGTACCCTCGCCCTTTTTAACATCACGCTTCTTTGGGGAAATGCACAAAGCACTTCGAGCTGAGCTTTCTCGCCTAGCAAGCAGGTTTCGTTAGTCACACCACAGAGAGGACAAGCTGTAACTGGTGTGACCCTGGGGGTGAGTTTCCCACTGGAGGAAGCCCGCGCTCAGCTCTGCGCGGCCCTCCAGTAGCCCTTGGCCCTGGGCGCCTCGTGCAAACTTGCTTCTCTGCCACTGAGGCAAGGCTGCGGTTGGTGACCTGCCGGCCCCACCCATTCCCCGGGGTCAGAGGTCGATGGGTTTTGGGCAGCCCGGGGCGCCGAGATTCCCAGCCAAGGCAACGCGATTCCCCTACTTCCCAGGCTCCCTTGCAGCCTTGGGTGGACATGTGACCTCGTCCTGGCCAATGAGACCCTAGAGTAAGTGTGCTGGGGAATTCTGGGAACACTCCTGATCCAAGGGGATGGGTGTGGCTAGCTGGGCCCTTTCTTCTGCCCAGGATGCGGATGCAATGTTGGAGCTGCAGCCGTGGGGTGACCACGAGGCAGGAAGACAAAAGCAGGCACATTAGGAATGGCAGCA
>NW_004445674.1:1494-3326 GCF_000243295.1 Trichechus manatus latirostris | reverse complement strand
TAAAGTTGAGGATTGTTTTCTATTTCTATAAAGAGGGCTCTTGGAATTTTGATTGGGATTGCATTGAATATATAGATCGCTTTGGGTAGTATTGACATCTTAACAATATTAAGTCTTCCAATCCATGAACATGGAACATCTTTCCATTTATTTAAGTCTTATTTAATCTCTTTCAGCACTATTTTATAGTTTTCATTGTATAAATCCTTCATGTCCCTGGTTAGATTTATTCCTAGGTATTCTCTGATGTTAAACCAAAATTGCATCCCTGGGATCAACCCAATCTGATCACAATGTATTATTCTTTCTGTGTATCACTGGGTTTGCTTACTTATTTATTTCTTTTAGGATTCAACATCTGTTTATGAGTGAGATTATCTTGTACTTTTTATTTCTTGAACTCTTCTTGTTAGGTTTGGGGATCAAGGTTATGCTAGCCTCATTATATAATTTGGAGATATTTCCTCTTTCTATTCTCTATGGTTGTGTAAAATTGAAAATTTGTATTCCATAGTTAGTTGATAGGAATCACCTTTAAAACATCTGAGCCTAGAGTATTCTTTATGGGAAGAATTTAAAATTTTCTTCTTATTTATCATTTTTATTGAGATGTAATTTACATATAGAGAAAGGGTCAGTTCTTAAGTAAACCATTCAATCAATTTTGATGAAAAGATATCAAGACACAGAACATTTCCATCACCCTAGAAAGTTCTTTCCTGCCCCTATCCCCAACCCCTGCCATCAGCTGCCCAGAAGCAACTTCTAATCTGGTTTCTATCACCATAGGTTAACTTTGTCTAATCTAGAATTTCATATAAATGAAATTATACAGGGTGTGCTTTTTGTGTCCAGCTGTTTTCACAAAGTGCAGTATTTTTGAGAGTCATCCATGCTGTTGCATGTATGTTTGTTCCTTTTTGCTGCCTAGTAGTAGTTCATTTTATGACTGTATTAGGTTTTTAGGTACACTCTGTAGATGGACATCTGGATTGATTCCAGTTTGGGGCTATTATAAGATGCTATAAATATTCTTGGATAGGGATTTTGTGAACAGACATTTTCATTTTGCTCCAACAGATGCCTACGAGTGGAAAATCTAGGTCATGTTTAACTTTTTAGGAAGCTACAATATATTTTCCCAATGTATGAGAGTTCCAGTTGCTCCACATCCCCTCTAACATTTGGTGTTGTCAGTCTTTTTTAATTTTAGCCATTCTAGTATGGACATAGAGGTAACTTAATATTTTAAAACTTTCATTTCTCTGATGAATAGTGATGTTGATTATGCTGTCATGTGCTTTTTGGCCATTCATATATCTTTGTTAGTGAAGTATCTGTTCAAATTATTTGCCCATTTCTTATTAATTTATGAAAGTCTTTTATATATTCTGAATACAATTCTTTTGTATATTTTCTCCCAGTCTGTGGCTTGCCTCTTCAGTTTTTTAATTTTGATAAGGTTCAGTCTATCAATTTTTTCTGTTATGGTTAGTGCTTTCTGTGACCCATCTAACAAATGTTTGCATATTGTAAGGTCCTGAGAATTTTCTCCTTTTTAATGTCTGTAGGATCTATAGTTATTTCTCCTCTGTCTTAGTTACCTACTGCTACTGTAATAGAGGAGCCCTGGTGGTGCAGTGGTTAAAGCACATGGCTACTAACTGAAAGGTTGGCAGTTTGAACCCACCAACCACTCCGTGGGAGGAAGATGTGGCAGTTTGCTTCTGTAAAGATTTATAGCCTTGGAAACCCTATGACAGTTCTACTCTGTCCTATAGGATCGCCAAAAGTCACAGTCGACTCAACAGCAGTGGGTTTTTTTTTTTTTT
>NW_004445674.1:0-974 GCF_000243295.1 Trichechus manatus latirostris | reverse complement strand
GAGATGAGAAGGCAGAGAGGGTCAGGAGCTGGTTGAATGGACATGGGAAATCCGGGGTGGAAAGGAAGAGTGTGCTGTCAAAGTATAGGGAGAGCAACTAGGGTCACATAACAATGTGTGTATAAATTTGTGTATGAGACTAACTGGAATTGGAAACTTTCCCTTAAAGCACACACACACACACAAAAAAAAAAAGAACAGAAATTTATTTTCTCACACTTCAGGAGACTAGAAGATCGAATTCAGAGCAAGGATCTAGGAAGAGGTCCTTCCTTGTTGGATAGTGTCTGTCCCCTCCTCTCCCCCATGTGTTTCTGTGTCTATTCTGGTGTTTTTATAATTCAGAAGTGATTAGGTTTAGGATCCACCTTACACTTGTATGACCTCATTAACATAACGAAAGAAGAACCCGTATTTCCAAACAGGGTCATATTAACAGGTACAGGGATTAAGATTTCAACATCTATTTTGGGGGGACACAATTCAATCCATAACACCCTCTTTCATTTCTATTGATAATTGCATCCAACAAAGTTTGGCATGATGTCCTTCATTGCCATTTAGTTTAAAATATTATTTCCCTTGTGATTTCTTCTTTGACCCCTGAGTTATTTAAAGTGTAGTTGTTTTCAAATTTTTGAGGATTTTCTGGCTATCTTTTTTTATGGATTCCTAAATATCATTGGGCCTAAGAATATACCCTGTATAATTTCAATCCATATAAATTTATTGAAATTTGTTTTGCGGCTCAACATATGGTTTGCCATGGTGAATTTCCATGTGTACATGAAAAGAATTTGTATTCTATCATTGCTGGGTGTCCAAAATCCATTGTCGTCGAGTCGATTCCAACTCATAGCGACCCTATAGAACACAGCAGAACTGCTCCCACAGGGTTTCCAAGGCTGTAATCTCTACAGAAGCAGACTCCAGTATCTTTCTTCTGCGGAGCAGCTGATGGTTTCGAACCGCCA
>NW_004445673.1:0-5755 GCF_000243295.1 Trichechus manatus latirostris | reverse complement strand
TGGTCTTACTTAACTTTGGGTGTGTCTGCACCATACCTCTATCTCCTGTTGGGAATTCCATGGAGGTGACTTTCTTCATGCAGGGTTGTTGGTTTTATGCAAAGATGGCCATACTGGGTCACACCATTTTGCTAGGGACCGCCACTTCCTATCTCTATTCCTTTCCCTGTTTTCTATCAGTTTCTTCTCCTCAGTGACCTCTGATCTAATATTTTATCCCTTCATATAAGGTTCAGGGTTCCAGGATTGATGACTATATCTGTTTTAGTTGGTTTCTCTGGTCTTTGTTGCATCGAGATGGCTTAGTGCATCTGATTAGTCCACCATCTTGGCTCTGCCCTCTGCTTCATGCCCTCTTAACTAATCTCTTCAGGCTGCTGCTGCAGCTGAAATACGTGTGCCAAGTCAGGCTCAGAGATCTCCCTATAGATGCATAAGGGTTTTTCTGGGTCCTTGAATAAAAAAGAATAGCAGATGCTCTTTCTGTCCACACACAGGGCAGCTGGCATTATCATCGGACCTTTTTGTAGCCCCTTTCAGAAGGCGGCTACAACTAAACCAAAGCCACATGACTTGGCCCAACCAGGGCTGGTTGGTCAAGGGTGGAGCTCACCTCATGCGTCTGAAAAACAAGAAAAGAGAGATCTCATTGAGCAGGGAATCTGGCTCTTTCACAAACCCAGACCCTAATGGAAGCTGATATATAAGACTCCACCCAGAGGCACGGACCCCTCCCACAAGACCTGCTGCTCTGATCAGTGCCATTATAATCCAACATCCGAAATTCTAGATAAAGGTGAGGGAAGGAACCATTGGCTTCTTGGGAGAGGAAAAGGAAACCAACTTTGATTAAATACCAGCTATGCATCAGGCACAAAGATGAACACTCCCACATGATCCTTTTATCCTACCCTTTGTATAAATACTATGATCCCCATTTCACAGATGAGGAAACTAACACTCAAATGTGGGGAGGTGACTTGTTCTAGGTCACATATCATAAAGGACAGAGCCTGGATTCCAACCCAGGTCTGTGGGCAGAGATGGATGGTGAAGAGGACAGGAAAGAGGAGGAAATGATGAGCTGTTGGAGACCCTCATGCTGGGCCCTGTGCCTCATAGGGTCCCAGAAGCCCACCTACCTTGAAGAGGTAGAAGCCAATGGCAAGGTGACTCCTCTGGTTGTGGTGTCTGTGCCTAGGTTTCTGGAGCAGAGACACCAGCCTGCTAGAGGGATGCAGGAGCTTCCTGCCCAACTCAGACTTCCACACAGACAACAGGAACTGCAGGTTCCTTCAAAATGTGTCTGGGACAGAACACAGCAAGTTGAGAACAGGTCCCTGGCTCCCCTAACATCTGGTTGTCTAGGCCCTCTTCTCAGTCCAGCTCACCAACTCGCTAAGAGGTGACAGTCCAAAGGCACCTCCCCAGCATTCACACCCTGACAACCACCTGGATGGAGTTGGCATCTCCTCAATCTCAGCTCTGTCCACCCCAAGCCATAATTCTGTCCCTCCCCATACCACACTCTCCACTTCAGGTTCTACACCCTGAGTGGGAGGTATTCTCACCCCTGTAGCCATTGCAGGCACAGAGTTTGCCACAGAGTGGGTGCCCCACAAGAGTTTGCTGAATGAGTGACTGTATTAACTAACTGAGGAGAAAGTGCTGTGATCCCAGGGGGATTTGCATTCTAGCAGCAGCTTCAGTCTTTGGGGGAAATACTGTGGTGGGAGAGGGGAGCCACAGATAAGGCCTCCCAGGCTCACTGAGATCATATTCCACAGGTCTTTTCTTCCAAAGGAATCCCTCCATCTCTCCACTGTGGAGGAAGTAACGCAGTCACCAAACCTTTCCATTTTAAGACTTTAGACGTTTGTCTCTTGTAACTTAGATAGATTGTCTCTTGTTCCCTTACCAAGCACCAGGTAAGGAGGGCCTGACAATTACAATTACTATTTCAATCTTGCCATTAAGGGGTGGTTTCTTCAGCATAGCAAAGGCCTTATCCTAAAACCAAGAACCTCAAGAATCAAACCTGTTGCTATCAAGTCGATTCTGACTCTTGGCGGCCAAGAAAGATTTAACTCAGCCTTTTACTATGCATGCATGTCTATGGGAAGGACTTCTGTTAGTCCTAAAGGACCATTTGTGCTGATTAGGAAGAGGTGCCCCTCTGGAAATGTGTACCTCAACAGGCTGGCAGCTTGACTGAGAGCACTACTGTGCAAATTAGGAAAAGTGCCCCATTTTCCCAGTGGGCACAGTCCAGGGCCAGAGCACACAGCTTAGCTGGCAGAGCCCACTGACCCCTCAGCCAGATACCCTGTGCAGGGTGCCAACAGCACAATCACATTCAGTGGCTCTGCCTAAACCCTATCCTTGCTTGGAAAAGTGGTCATTTTAGACCCCAGAGGTACTGGCTCCTGTATACACGCTCACCTCAGGACGACTTCGGCTTGCCACCAGCTGTGCTCCCCTTGGCCCATCTCTCCTCCTGCATGGTGCACGTCCACCTCTGGAGACAAATGAAATATCACCTAGTCATCAGGACCAAAGGGAGGTGGTGAAACCTGTAAGAGGCCATCCCAGCCCTCGCTCAGACCAAGGCCCTCCTCCTCCACGCTCTGGTGCAGAGCTGAGGTGGCTTTAGAGACATGGGAGTGGGACTAGACCAGAGTGAGGGTCCATCACGAGGAGGTAGGGCTACTGAGAAAGCCTATTCTCTGGGTGCAAACAACTTCCTAAAGTGGCTGCTTCATGGAAATGTTCTCGTTTTGTGGATCCCAGTGATAACAGCTGAATTGAGACATTCATAACTAGTCAATTCATTTATAAATGTTCAACACGAATTGCACAAATCCATTCTCAATCATTAATTGATAAAAATCTTGAACTCTGTTTGCTAAATCTGTGACTTGAACATGCTGTTTAAACTATTTTGTGCTCTTTTTTTCTTATTTGTAAAGTGGAATAATAGTTTCTGCAGGGCTCTTGTGTTCAATCAAAGATCTTCAAACGAGAGAGGGCCACAACAGTCTGAACTGATGGGTAATGGAGATCAGGGCGTTGTGGCAGCAAGGATCACAGTTGATGCTAATATGTGTGAGGTGGAATAATTAAAAAGGCAAATGATGAAAAGCAAAGGTAAAGGGGAACAGATGGGTCTCATGTCAGACACCAAGAGGTAGCATCAGTTCAAGATGTCTTGTACTTCCAGAAAAAGGGGTGAGTGGCTTTGCGGTGCGAGGAGGTAGTGTTACTCTACTCTGGAGGATCTGGGGCTTATAATTTGGCAAGAGTTTTTAGTCACTTCTTAACTTTTTTTAGGACATGAGAGGCAAAACCTTGATATTGAATGTATTCAGCAAGAGAGCAGAGTGGAAGCTAGAGAGGAGGAGGAGGAGGCGTCCACCCTCCCGAGGCCTGCTTATGGACCAAGAACTTGTGCCTATGAGAGCCATAGCAGTGATTGCTGCACTCATCACAGAAGCTCTGACAGCTTGTTTATGGGGCTGTTCCCCTGCTGTACTGTGGTCTCCTAAAGGGTAGAGATTTTTTCTGATTGATTTCTCTACATCAGTCATCTGGCATACAAGAAGTTCCTGATAAATGTCTGCTGGATCAATGTTTCAATGTAAGCCAGGGCGTTTGTCCTGAGTCCCCAAGTCAAGTACCAGAATTGTCCATCATCATCTTTCCTCAGCAGCAGAATCTTCTTTTTGGGATGCAACAGCTCCCATGTACTTGAGCTGAAAACAGAAAAGAGATGTCTTCATGGGGAATGAAATTGTTGTGGGTGACGTTAGAAATTTTTTAGTCAATACTTTGTAGTGCCATTATTTATCATAATTTTCATGCTGTTTTGCAGACAACAAAATCTCACACTCCATATTGTGAAAGCAATACCTAATATTAATTGTGCGCTTACTATGAGCCAAGCACTGGGCTAGGCTCTTGACAGACTTTGTTTCATTTGAGGATAACAGCAACCATACGAAGGTAGGGAGTTTTGTCCCTCATTTTTAGAGATTAGAAAACTAAGATTAAGATAGAGATTAAGTCACTTGCTTCAAGGTATTAAATGTCAGAGCTGCTATTAAACCTATGTTGGTATTGCTTGTTTTCCAAACTCATCAGTCTGGACTTCTACTTCTGACCATAAAGGAGTAAAACTATCCTATATCACACTCCAACATAAACAACTAAAAATGGGATAAAATATAAGAAATAGAAGATGGTGAAATAGTTAGATGCATCCTGTGGTCCCTCTTACAACAAAGACCAAAAAACAAAAAAACAAAAAAACAAAAAACAAGCGAATCTATTATATATGACAATCTAGGAGCCCTGAACATCAAAGACAAAGTTGAGGAATCGGACTGGGAGACAGGGGGAGACAGAGACAGTTCAGAAACAGTGAAGAAGTGCCATACCTGACCCAGCTAGCATCCTGCAGGCTGGATCATTTGGTGAATGCGGGCTGAGGCAAGCAGTAGCACTTGGGACACATTTTTACCACGTTGGGAGGGACTGAGTGGCAGAGAGTCTGTGCAAGCCTCCGGAGCCAGAGGAAAGCGACCCTGGATCTGTGAAAGATAAGTGCAAGCCTCTAACCTGATGCCTGGGATTAAAATAACCGTTCCTGGTCTGGGAAGTGCCTCTCTTCCCTTCATCCGCCCCCTCCCCTCTCTGCTCCGGTGCCTGTTTGGCACTTTTCGGTGGTTACTGTGCCCCCTGGGCCAGAAGAGGGACCCCTCGCACCCCACCCGACGCAATCTCCCGGCTTTGAGGAGGCAACAAATAAATAAAAAACAAACAAAAAAAGGAACCCACCAGCTCCCTTAGGCTGGGACCTCAGGGCTAACCGCACCCAAACGAGGCTCATGGCTTAAAAAAGATCGCCATGCTCCCTGAGCTGTAAACTCAGGGCAGGCACTGCTATTTGCATAGGCACAGGCTAAGGGGTCCATGGATTTCAAATGCCTTTCACCCCTGCCTAGACATGTGTGGGCCTATTAAACAGCTTAGGCCTTCATTAACATAGTACAGCAGGGTATATACCTGCAGCCTATTTTAAACTGCAAAGCTAAGGGAGAGTGACAGATTCGTGACATTTGACACCACTCTGACCGTTAAGTAGGATCCTCACCCACCCACATCAGGGGCCTCAGAATTGGTGGCTTCACCCACTACAACTAGCCACGCATGAAGTGGTGTCTCCTGGTCCTTACAGCCAACAGCACTGGGTGTCCAAAGTTCTGCTTCAAAACCCACCCACCTATGTGCTCTAGGGGACAGGGACACGTCTTCCACCCAGGCACTCAGGGGCAGCCATCAGCCCCCTACCTTGCTCAGCACATAAACCTCTACCGCAGCCATATACCTGTGTCTACTCCAATCACCCCTACATAGTCCTGCCTTTCTAAGACAGTAGGCAAGAGCCTGCACCACACACTCGGTTATCAAAGCCCTGGACACCTGAGCTGAATCCACACAAGGAAAGTAAACGGACTCACAGGCTCACTTACCTAGTAGCAGCTCTAACCACCTGGTGGTTAGAGCTTCAAAGAAGCCAGTAATCAAAGTAGCTCACAAGCCCAGTTTATTTGGGCATATCAAAACAAAACAAAACAAAACAAGAAGCTAGGACACAGTGAGCAAACATACAATAAATAGATATAATAACTTATTGATGGCTCAAAGACAACAGTCAATATCAAATCACATAAAGAGGCAGACCATGATGGCTTCA
>NW_004445672.1:3399-5750 GCF_000243295.1 Trichechus manatus latirostris | reverse complement strand
GTTCCTACTCCATTCAGATGTCTGCTCATATATCACCTCCTCAAAGAGGACTAACTCCCTTGGACTGCCTGATATAAAATAGTGTCCCTCACCCAATCACTCTCTGCCTCTTTTCTCTCTAGTGTTTTCTTAATATTAATTACCACCTGAGGTTTTATTTGTGTGTTTGCTTATTTCCTCCCTCCCCTGCGGGGATTTAAGCCCAGGGAGCAGGGACTTTGTCCATCTTGTTCCCCGCTGTATCTCCAGTGTGGAGAAATGTACTACCACACACACACACATACACACAGATACAAAATGTTTAGTAAGTATTCATTGACTAAGTGAATAAAAGAGAGTTAAACTTTCAGAATCAATGTAGGAGCCATTTATCGGGAAACTTAGGCAGCATATATAATAATGGACAAACAGAAGATCATGTTTGAACCAGCTTGAGCTACTTCTCTATATGGAAAATATTCTCTTTCCATTTCCTTAAATGTTTGCATCTGGAAAATACCAAATGGGTAATACTTGTAGTCAGAGCAAGATAGGAGCTCTTTAAAGCAGCATTTTCAAGGCTTGGTCCATTAACCCATGACACTGGAATATTTGGCCGTAGTTACTAAAGATACAGATTGCTGAGCCAGTAGGCCTATAGAAAGAGCATTTCTTAGAAATGAGGTCCAAGTAACTGCATAGATAACATTCTCCCAGTTGTTTCTATGTATATACCTCAGCTGAAGAGTCACTGCTAAGATGATGGTAAGGCTCCTCTTTGGTCTCTGTTTTCTCCATCTGTAAAAGGTAGAAGACAGTGTGAGATGGCAGGGAGCAGTGGAAAAAGCACAGGGCTAGGAGAGTAAAGACCCAGGTTTAAGACCTTGTTTTGCTATCTCCTACCTATGTGAGTGCAAGCAAGTCATTGAGTAAAATAGGTACGATAATCCCTGCTCTGTCCACACCCTTAGGGCTATTAGAATCAAATGTAAAGCCTCTTATAAATTGTTGAAGCCCAAACACACATAAAAGATTTTGAGAAAGTTTTTATGGAAAAGAATATAATACTAAAATAAAATACATATAAATAATTTTAAAACACAAATTAAGAATTACAACTAAAATTAACATTTATTGAAGCAAGCACTGATCTAAGCACTTTACATGCACTAGCTAATTTAAGCCTAAAACAATCTTTTAAAATAGATATTACTATTATCATCTTACATATAAGAATATTGAAGCACAGAGAGGCTAAGTAACTTGCCCAATGTCACTCAATTTCTAAGTAGCAGAGGCAGAAATAAGTTCAAAGAAAAAAGGCTTTCCCCACACAACAGAATTCTTTTAACATTTAGTATGTTTTATCATGACTTCCAATTCAAATTTTGAAAGAAAAAAAATGCATTTATTTAATCCCAAAGCCATATGAGTGGTCTAGGAAATGGAAAAGAAAATAAATCCGTTATTATGTATGCTGTCTAAATCTCCCCGTAAATGACTGTTAGTTTGATTCTGGAAGGAAGGAAGAGTCCAAACTTTTTAAGCATCAGTATTACAAGTATCACAAAAACTGGCTTTGGAAAAAGATTTCTACCTCCTTGTTACCTGAGGGGAGCAGGCAGAGGGGTGGGAGAGAGGCTTGGAGGTTGGGAAGTAACATCTAACATCTATCACCGGCATCAACCAGAAGGAAAGCGAGAGCAAAGGGAAGTCTACACCCAGAGGCATGTGTGAGCCAACGTGAGACACACCATATTCCTGATGAGGTTTTCATGCCTTCCTTGCCTTCAAGGGAAAACTGGAGCCATGAAATTCCTTTTTTGTTAACATTAAGCTATGGTAATGCCAAGCATTCAGGAGCGTAAGCATGGAAAATTGATGAAATTACAGTCTGTTCAGGGAAATAATATGGTGATGAGAGAAAGATTCTTCGCCTGTGTCAGGATCCTGGTGGCAATTTTTTAAAACAGGTGAACATTTTCTTCCCTCTCCACTGAAGAACACCCTTTTGTACCACATGCCAAATAGATGCCTATGGAGAAAGGTCAAAGGAAGAAAGAGAATGACAGAAATAATTGAGATATTTTTAAGGGCATATAAGTTAGTAAGAATTTTATTAGTATCATTTCAGTAATTTTCTGCTCTCAAAGAAGTAGCCAAATTGAAATCATATCTTTCTACTTAATGAGCAAAAGAATATGATCATGTTGCATAACATTAAGATTTGAGACGGTCATGTGACAAGTATTAAGAAAGTCAGAATTAAAGAACCTTAAGTAAAATTAACTTGGCTCTTTCCCATGAATTCTTTTCAACAAAGCAATTCAAAAAAATAATCACTTCTTTATGAGCTAATACATCCACAACTC
>NW_004445672.1:0-931 GCF_000243295.1 Trichechus manatus latirostris | reverse complement strand
ACATAAATTAGTATTTTTGTAAAAATAGCTATATTTTCCAAAACAAAAAAATTAGGGACAAGAGTAGCCTTGTTTCGCACTTTTGTAAATCTCTTTTAATGTCTGGCTTAATCAATAATAGCTGGATTTTCATATCTGCTTCTGCATTGAATGTGTTGCAATATCACATGTCATGGAGCCTCTGGAAACCACTATACACTCATGAGAATGAAGGTGGAAAAAGCAAACAGCATCTTAGAATTATTATGAAAATAGTTTTGAGCCCCTGAAAGAGTCTTAGAAATTCCCAGGAGTTTCTAGATCACACTTTGAGAATCGGGAATCTAGTCTAAATTGGCCATTTAAACTTCTTAAGGTCGAGGAACATAGGAAGCGGTAGAACAGGCTGAATAATACACAGATTTTGAATTAGGCATATTTAGCTTTGAATCCCAGCATTGCCATTTAGAAACATGTTTCATAAGTTATCTGAGTATCGGTTTTCCCATCTCTAAAATGGGAACAATGCCATCTATTCCATGGGGTTGTTGTGAAGGGTATATAAACTTCTTGCCACCGTGCCTAGGACATGGTGACTGTGTGAGAGAGAGGGAGAGAAAGGAAATATCACTAGATGGTCTTAAAAATGTTATGTGCTATCCTGACACGTTTTGGTTCTTGCTATCTAGTTTAGGGGAAAAAAAGACAAAAATGTAAACGTCCATCAATAGCATATTATAGTATGACATGGTATGGTATGATGTGGTACGGTATGGTGTGGTAGGGTAGGGTAGGGCATGGCATGGCACAGTAGAGTATAGCAGAAGCTCCTGAAGCCAAAGCTGGTAGTTCGTCAGCTGGTAAAGAACGGTTAAAGCAGGAAATCATACAAAATAATACACACTTATCTGAAACATGCTATTTTAATCTGAAACATGTATATGAATATCCA
>NW_004445671.1:4912-5763 GCF_000243295.1 Trichechus manatus latirostris | reverse complement strand
TGTGTCCTTCCATAACCTAAACCTTTGCAAAACAATGCTGACTTACAGTGATGATAGCAGTCAATCTTTCTTGTTCCTGATGATAATGAAAATGTCTTCAATATTTTACCTGTTTCATATGATATTTGCTTTTGTTTTTGGTTACTGTGTCAAGTTTAAGTGGTTAATTTCTCCGAGTTAAAGAAATATGAATAGCTGCTGAATTTAACAAACACATTTTTAGCATCCTGAGAATACTTGTGTGTGTGTGTTGGTAGGTTGTTTTCCTCTTCTGCCCACACTGCAGCCTGTTTCCCTACTATCACTTGAACCTTAAGGTTGCTATCCTTCCTCCTTACCTGTATCATCCCAAGTGTGCTGCATACCATCCTTCTTTCTTAATTTTCCTCAAAACATCATTAAGAGAAGATGCATCTAACACAATTTTAATAAAGAGTTGAGGTAGCAAAAGGTGTTACAGCATAGAATAATACATGCAAGAACTTACAGCTATCACTGTCTCAGACAGCATTCTCTAGAGAAACAGAACCAGTAAGATATATGTATGTATGTATATAGAGAAAGAGAGCGCGAGAGAGATTTATTTGGTGGAATTGGTTCATGCAATTGTCAGGGCTAGCAAGTCCAAATTCCGTAAGTCGTATGACAGGCTGGTAATTCCAGCAGTCTTGCATCCCAAATTGGTAGGTCAGGTGGTCTCTGGTAGGTTGTCTATTTATTATCTGGAGACAGAATGCTCACTCAGGAAACTTCTGGTTTTGCTCTTAAGGCCTTCAACTGATTGGAAGAGGCCCACCCACATTATGGAGGGTAATCTGCTTTATTTAAGGTCAACTGATTTAAATGCTAAT
>NW_004445671.1:2719-3608 GCF_000243295.1 Trichechus manatus latirostris | reverse complement strand
TTTCTTTCCAGTTGATACCAATCCTCCTCCAAGGTCACTGCTATATTCACTACTCTCTCTGTAGATTTGTTATGCCTGTTCTTGAGCTTCATGTAAGTAGAAATTCTGTACTGTTTTGTTTCTAACTTCTTTTGCCCAACATAACAATTTCGAGATCTATCCATATTGTTGCATGTGCCGGTAGTTCATTCTTTTATATTATTGAGTAGGCATATTTCATTGTATGAACACAAAACTATTTTTCATTGTCCATTCTCCTGTAGATAGACACTATTTCAAGCTTGGGCTATTATGAATAAAGCTCCTATGAATATTCGTATATAAGCCTTTTTGTGGATATATGCATTTATTTCTTTTACGTGTATACCTACCAATAGAATTGTTTACCTTCATGATAAATTGCTAGACCAATTTCCAAAGTAGTTGCAACATTTTATAATCCCCACCAGCAATGTGTGAGAGTTCCAGTGGCTCCATATTGTCACTCACTTCATATGGTCAGTCTTTTTAATTTTAGCCATACTAGTGAGTGTATAGTAGTATCTCATTTTGATTTTATTTTGCATTTGTCTGATGACAAATGATATTTAGCATGTTTTAATATGCTTTGGGTCATCGGGATGTTTTCTTTTGTCCAGTGCCTGTTCAAGTCTTTGCCTATCTTTTTGTTGTTGTTTTTGTTATTTTATCTTTATGTTATTGATTAGTAGTTCTTTATATATTCTGAATGCAAGTCCTTTGTTATATAGAATTATTGCAAATATTTTCACCCGTCTGTGCCTGGCCTTTTCACTTTCTTAATGGTGTTTTTTTGAAAAGTGGATTTTTTTTTTTTAATTTTGATGAAGTCTAGTTTATCAATTTTTATATTTTATGGTTAGTGACTGTT
>NW_004445671.1:0-768 GCF_000243295.1 Trichechus manatus latirostris | reverse complement strand
TAGCCATGTGTCTTAGTTACCTAGCGCTGCTCTAACAGAAATACCACAAGTGGATGGCTTTAAAGAACAGAAATTTATATTCTCCCAGTTCTGGAGGCTAAAAGTCCAAATCAGGGTCTTAGCTGTGTTGATTCTTTCTATGGGTCTCTCTCCTAGTTTCTGATGATTGCTGTCAATTCTTGGCATTCCTTGGTGCTCCTTGGCATGTATCTTCCTACCATGTGTGTCTCTGTATCTGTTCTACCCTTTTTATAACTCAGAAGTGATTAGGTTTAGGACCCATCCCACTCTGGTATGACTTCATTAAGATAGCAAAAGAAAACCCCTATTTCAAAACAGGGTCATCTTTACAGCTACAGGGATTATAATTTCAACACATTCTGGGGGGACACAATTCAATCTATAACAGATGCCCATCTTCTTGATATTAATTTTCCCAGTGAAGGGGCTGTCCAGTTTCTCTACTGTATCGTTACTATTTTTACTTTTTCAAATAATCTATCTGTGGGGAAAGCCTTTGAGACGTGCAGATAACCTTGCTTCTCATTTTACTTACCACCCCCTATATTAAGCAACCATCAATGAATCTCCAGAATGAATCTTTGCCATGAGGGCTGCAAAATGGTGTTGCTCCCGCTTCCTCCCTGCCGCCACTGTTATGCTTATTACCTTCTGGTTCTGAAGCTCTGTGTTCTCTTATCCTGATCTTTGATCCTTTGCTAACCACCTCAAGGATGCTAGTACTTCCTAGTCACAGTGTTATTGATG
>NW_004445670.1:4539-5752 GCF_000243295.1 Trichechus manatus latirostris | reverse complement strand
CCCATTTGCTCGTCTCTGATAAGAGTCCAAGATGGTGGATCCGCACTGTTTTAGCTGGTAGGGGACCTCTGCATGAATCTCTCCTCGCTCTCCATTCTCTTTCAGTATTCTTACTCCATTTGGTGCTCGGCTGAGTTCTTTATCTCTTCATTTGATGTTCTAGGGTTTCAGGTTTGTTGCATTCTCTGTTTGGCTTAGTTTTTCAGATCTTTGCTGTGGAGGGATGGCGTGGTGTTTCTGCCTAGAGCGCTATCTTGCCAGAACCTAACACTGTCCCTTCTTAACCTTGGGTTCCCTATCACCAGCTTTCCTGTCCCCTCCTGCCTTCTAGTCCTTGTCCTTCGACTGCTGTGCCTCATTAGTCCTGTTTTGTTTTATGAGGCTGTCCAGTCCCCAGCTGAAAGGTGAACTTTGGTAGGGGCTTCATCACTGAGCTAAAAAGGTGTTCAGGGTCCATACTCTCGGGGTTTTTCCAGTCTCCTTTAGGCCAGTAAATCTGGTCCTTTTTTGTGAGTTAGAATTCTGTTCTACATCCTTTTCCAGCTGTTCAGGACCCTCTATCGTGATCCCGGTCAAAGCAGTCAGTGGTGGTAGCCAGGCACCATCTAGCTGTACTGGACTCAGTCTGGTGGAGGCCATGGTAGATTGGTCCATTAATCCTTTGGACTAATCTTTTCCTTGTATCTTGTTCTCTTCATTGTCCCTTACTCCTGAAGTGGTGAGATCAGTGGAGTATCTTAGATGGCTGCTCACAGGCTTTTAAGATCCCAGACGTTACTCACCAAGATAGAATGTAGAATATTGTCTTTATGAACTGTGTTATGCCAATTGAGCTAGATGTTCCTCGAGACCATGGTCCCCACAGCTCTCCAGTTCAGCCATTCAGTCCCTCAGGGAGTTTGGAAGTGTCTATGGAGCTTCCATGACCTTTCCTTGCACAAGTTGTGTTGGCTTCCCCAGTAATGTGTACTGTCTTACCCTTCACCAAAGTTACCATTTATCTATTTTGTTCCCCCCACTCCTCCCATCCCTCATAACCAACAATGGTTGTTTCTTTTTGTGTGTAAACTTTTACATGAATTATACAGTAGAGGTCTCATTTAATATTTGTCCTTTTGTGACTGACTTATTTCACTCAGCATAATGTCCTCCAGTTTTGTTCCCCTTACTCTCCTGTGCTGAGTTCCTTTTGTTTGTGGATTTTTTCATTTCT
>NW_004445670.1:1925-3434 GCF_000243295.1 Trichechus manatus latirostris | reverse complement strand
GTGTTTTCCATGAATTTTTCTATTTTTTCCTCATTTTTGTCTGGTTTTTGCTTCAACTCTTGGAGAATTGAGTATTAGAGATTTGAATTCCCTATCAGGTAGTTCTAGTTCCTTTTCCTCCACTGGAAAGTCATCTGGTGTTTATTTTGGACACCTACTGGAACCATCGTGTCATGTTTTTGTAAATGTTTTAATATTGTGTGCTGTCTTCGGTGCATTTAGTAGTTATTTTTCTCATTTATTGAGTGTAGATTTGTTTCATCTTTTTTTTAAATTTGGCTATCTCTGAGCAGGCAGGCTGTGTGTTCTTTGTTGTTTGCTCATCTATGGGCATGATTTTTTTGCCTCCTCCAATTGGCAGGGTCAGTCACTCAGATATGGTACAGCAGAGCAGGTCTAGCTGAAGAGGAGTTGCTGGGATGGGTTGTTTGTGACACTTACTACAGCCACCAGGGTGGGTTGGTAATGAGTGCAGGGAAGGTTCCGGTAGGCCGTGCCTGTGCTGTTTGTTGGTGTTATGTTAAGTGCATGGTGCAGGTAGGCAGGATGGAGATGGGAGATTGCGATGTGTGAAGCTAAGATGGGTATGGGAGAATGAAGAGAGGAACAGGAGTCAAAAACATACAAACAAAAAAGAGTGCTAGGGGAGATTGCCATTGGAGTGGAGAGATGAGAGACTATGAAATGGAGAAAAACAAAAAGGGGAAGAAGAAGAAAAAAAGAAAAGAAAGAATAAATAAAAATTAGAAAGAAAAAAGAAAAGAAAAGAAAAGCTCCCAGTGATCCCACCAGTTTGGCTACAAGGTCTGGAGAAGTTTTTCCCAGGTGTTGAAGTACAGCCTGGCTAGGAGGCATAGAGGTATTCAGCACCAGGTATCCAGGGGACAGGAAGAGAAGGAAGGTATAGAGATGAGAAACTGAGTAATGAAGAAAGACAAAAAGGGAAAAGAAAACAAAACAAATTTAAAAACAAAGGACAAGAAAACCCCCAAAAAACAGAAAAAAAAACTCGAAAGAAAATGCTCTCAGAGATCCCTCTGTGCGTCTGTGCAAGCTGAGGGGGTAGGTCCCAAGCTGCACAGTACCCTCTGGCCAGAACGGGTTCCCTACTTGAGAAAATAAAAAGTAAACAAACAAACATTTGAAAACAAACAGAGAAAAAAAGCCCAGGGATCCCACCAGCGCGGCAGCACTGACAAGGAAGAAGTTCCACACTCGAATGGAACTCCACAGCCCCTCAGGAAGAAGAGAAGATGGTGCACGGAGCCAGGTATTTGAGCAAAAGAAGGGGAGGTGGTGAGAGGTAAGGAAGAAATCAAAAGAAGTGGAAAAAAGCAACACCATCAGCCAACAAATGGCACTCAGGGAGTCTGCCAGTGCACGCCGGTGGAATCCAAGCAGACGGTGCTTCTTGGCCAAGAGACTGTGGCCATGGGAAGCAGAGGAGGCCCAGTGGGGGTGAAGAGGGGTTTGGGGTGGGAAAGCATATATTGCTATTT
Source organism: Trichechus manatus latirostris (assembly GCF_000243295.1). Taxonomy (NCBI): domain Eukaryota; kingdom Metazoa; phylum Chordata; class Mammalia; order Sirenia; family Trichechidae; genus Trichechus; species Trichechus manatus. The sequence goes on along the minus strand of NW_004445670.1, from coordinate 1,935 downwards.
ACCAGTTGTT
>NW_004445670.1:0-1426 GCF_000243295.1 Trichechus manatus latirostris | reverse complement strand
TTTTTATAAAGAAATATTTTTATATGAAATATTTATACATGAAATGATTTTTATGTGAAATATATATGCATATTTTATGTGTGAAAAAGTCTTTATGTGTGAAACAAATCTTCATGTGTGAAAATCATCTTTACGTGTGACATATACCTTTCTGTTAGAAGCACATATTTATGTGTGAAACATGTATATATGTGTGAATCCCAGATTTATATGTTAAAAACTTCTTTAATTGTGAAACTCATGTTTATGATGAAACACGTTTTTATGTGTGAAACAATTCTTTTTGTAGAGAAATATGTATTTTTTCTGAAACATGTCTTTTTGTGTAAAACACCTTTATGTGTGAAATACGTCCTGTGAAACACGTCTTTATGTGTGAAACACGTCTGTATGTTAAAACATGTCTTTATGTGCGAAACATACCTTTATGTGTGAAACATACCTTTATGTGTGAAACACACCTTTATGTGTGAAACACATCTTCGTGGATGAAACATGTCTTTATGTTGAAACTCATCGTTACATGTGAAACATGCTGTACCGTGTGAAACAAGAATTTATTTGTGAAACATCTTTAACTGTTAAACCTGTGTTTATGTTGAAACAACTCTGTCATGGATTGAATTATGTCCCCAAAAAATGTGTGTATCAATTTGGCTGGGCCATGATTCCCAGTATTGTGTGGTTGTCCTTCATTTTGTGATTGTAATTTTATGTTAAAGAGGATTAGGGTGGGATTGTATAACATTCTTACTAAGGTGACTCCAACGATCCAATGTAAAGGGAGTTTCCCTAGGGTGTGGCTTGAACCACCTTTTATCTTATGAGAGATAAAAGGAAAAGGAAGCTAGCAGAGAGTGGGGGACCTCACTGAGGTTCTTGCACAGAGAAGCTACTAGTCCCAGAAAGATTTATGAGAAGGCCAACAGAGAGAGAAAGACTTCTCCTGGAGGTGACGTCCTGAATTTGGATTTATAGCCTACTTTACTGTGAAGAAATAAACTTCTCTTTGTTAAAGTCATCCACTTGTGGTATTTCTGTTAGAGCAGTACTAGATAACTAAGACAATGTCTTTATGTGGTAAACATGTTTTTATGTGTAAGACACGTCTCTATGTGTGAAACACATCTGTAAGTGTAAAAATTCTATGTTTAAACACATCTTTATGTGTGAAACTCATCCTTTTGTGTGAAACATTTCTTTATGTGTGCAAGTATTGTGAAACACATATACAAGTAAGAAACAACTATATGAAATACAGTTATATATGAAATGTAGTTATACATGAAAAATAATTATATATGAAGTATTTTCATAATGAAAAATTTTGATAGCAGATATATTTTTATATATGCACTTATAAATATGGAATATGTTTATATTTCAAATAGTTTTACATATTAAATATTTTTACTTTTCAAACATA
>NW_004445669.1:3825-5748 GCF_000243295.1 Trichechus manatus latirostris | reverse complement strand
AGTTTGTGAGACATAGTCTTGCCATCCTTGCTTCTAAGGAGCATTCTGGTTGTACTTCTTCCAAGACAGATTTGTTCGTTCTTTTGGCAGTCCATGGTATATTCAGTATTCTTCACCAACACCACAATTCAAAGGCATCAGTTCTTCTTTGGTCTTCCTTATTTACTGTCCAGCTTTCATATGCATATGAGGCGATTAAAAACACCATGGCTTGGGTCAAGGTGACATCTTTGCTTTTCAGCACTTTGAAGAGGTCTTTTGCAGCAGATTAGCGCAATGAAGTTTCATTGGCTAATTCTTTTCAGAAGTAGACCACCAGGTCATCTTCCTAGTCTTAGTCTTGAAGGTCAGCTGAAACTTATCTGTCATGGGTGACCCTCCTTGCATTTGAATATCGGTGGCCTAGGTTCCAGCATCACAGTAACATGCAAGCCCCCACAGTATGACAAACTGACAGACACATGGGGGCTGTAGCTGTAGAGTATGTTTTAAAATCAGAAAGTGTGAGTCCTTCTTCTTTGTTCTGTTCTTTCAGCATTGCTTTAGCTGTTCGGGGCCTCTTACCATTCCATATAGAGTTGAAGATTGGTTTTTCTATTTCTGTAAAGAAAACTATTGGAATTTTGATTGGAATTGCATTGAATCTGTAGACACTTTGGGTACTATTGATTTCTTAACAATAGTAAGTCTTCTAATCCAGCACATGGAACATCCTTCCGTATATTTAAATCTTCTTTCATCTGTTTGATAGTTTTCATTGTATAAGTCGTCCATGTCCCTAGTTAGATTTATTCTTAGGTATTTTTTTCTCTTAGGTGCTGTGGACCTCCTTTTTTAAAAAGTTCCACCTCTGTAGTCTCTGCTTGTATCTGGCCGTGCACTCCCAAGGTACTCATCTCATAGCATTGCCAGTCCTGGAGAAGCCTGGAGAAAATACAGTCACCTCAGTGTCTCTTCAAACTTCCCCGGCTGCTGAATTTGTGGTGAACATTTAAAAAGAAGAGATACATTTTTACCCTTGACTTAAATGGATGAAGTGGTGGTAGAACTCCTCATCTGTTGCTCATCATTTTAAATGCAACATTAATGCCCCAACTCAGGGATGGTATGACCCCGAGCTACATTTTTAAAGAGTTGTAATGAATAGGTGACAGAGATCTTTTGTTTGCAGCTTGCGTTACTAGCCCAAATATGATAGTCCCCCTTTTGTTGTTAAACATTGCCATTTGAATATTCGTGTTTATTTCTTTTTACACACTTTACTCATTTTCCTTAATATTTGGAAGTAAATTTAGTGTTGGCTAATTTTCTGTCAACCCAACAGCTAGCTCTTAACTCAGATGAAGAAGTGGTGGGATGGCATTCCCTTTTGGTGGCACACGCTTCACCTTAATCACTTAAATATGACCTTATGTTAATTCCCAGAGGAGGTTTATTTATTTGTTTATTTTATTATTATTATTTTTGACAAGGCTAAATATTTTGTGGAGTGCCGGGGTGACACAAGCAGTTAAGTGTTCAGCTATCAACCAAAATGTTGATGCTTCAAATCCATCCCGAGGCACCTCAGAGGACAAGGCCTGAGGATCTACTTCTGAAGTATGACAGCCATTGAAAACCCTACGGAATGAAGTTCTGCTCTGAAACACATGGAGTCCCCATGAAGTGTGTTTGTTTGTTTAATGCCTTATAATGTTAAGTATCTTTTCTTTTCATGTGGTTATTAGCCAGTCGTGTATCTTTCTAGAAAAGTGTCTATTTAAATGTTTACCCATTTTTAAATTGGTTTGGTTGTATTATTATTGAATTACATGAGTCCTTTATATAGTCTGAAATAAATCATTTATGAGCTATGTGATTTACAGATATTTTATCCCAGTCTATAACTTGTGTTTTCATTTTCTTAATGGTGTCTTTTGAAGG
>NW_004445669.1:0-1490 GCF_000243295.1 Trichechus manatus latirostris | reverse complement strand
GTTTTTGTTCTTTATTAACATGGTGTCTTAAAGTGTTAAAAAGTAAAGATGTCATTCTGATGTTTAAGATGCTCCTGACCCAAATCATGTTGTTTCCCATCACCTCATATGCATTTGAAAGCTGGACAATGAAAAAACGAATACCAAAGAAGAGTTGATGCATTCCAATTGTGGTGTTGGTGAAGAATATTGAATATACCATGGAATGACCAACAAACAAATCTGTCCTGGAGTAAGTACAGCCAGAGTTGTCTTTAGAAGCAAGGCTAGTGAGACATTGTCTTGCTTACTTTGGAGATGTCATCAGGAAAGACCAGTCACTGGAAAAGGACATCATGCATGGAAAGTCTGTACTTGGTAAAGTCAGTGGAAAAGAAGGGAGACCCTCAGTGAGATGCTTTGACATAGTGGCTGCAACAACAGGCTCAAACATAACAATGATTGTGAGAATTGCCCAGGAATGGGCAACTTTTGTTCTGTTGTACATAAGGTTGCTGTGAGTTTCAGCGGACTTGATGACACCTAACAACAATGACAATTACAGTGCTTGATTGTTGGGTGTTGTCTTAGTCATCTCGTGCTGCTACAACAGAAATACCACGAGTGGATGGCTTTAACAAAGAGAAATTTATTTCTTTAGGGCATCAACTCCGGGGAAAGCCTTTCTCTCTCTGTTGGCCTTCTCATCAGTGTTCCCCTGGACTAGGAGCTTCTCCATACAGGGACCCTGGGTCCAAAGGATGCATTCTGCTCCTGGCACTGCTTTCTTGATGGTATAAGGTCCCCCTGTCTCTCTGCTCACTTCTGTCTTTTATATCTCAAGAGATTGCCTCAGGACATAATCCAATCTTGTAGGCTGAGTCCTGCCTTACTAACACAACTGCCACCCATCCTCCCTCATTAACATCATAGAGGCTGGTTTACAACATATAGGAAAATCACACAATACCAGGAATCATGGCCCAGCCAAATTGACACACACATTTTTTGGGGGACATAATTCAATCCATGACATTCTACCCTTTGGCTAGGTCATATGGTAATTCTGTGTTTAACTTTTTGAGGAACCGCTATGCTGTTTTCCACAGCAGCTGTAGTGTTTTGCCCTCCCGTCAGCAGTGACATTTTTGCCAACATTTATTATTTTCCATTTTGTTTTGTTTGTTTTTTATCTTAGCCATCCTAGTGGGCATAAAATGATACTGTGGGTGGTTTTGATTTGCATCTCTCTCCTGGCTAAAGATCTTGAGCATTTTGTCACAGTGGTTAAGAGCTCAGCTGCTAACGAAAAGGTAGGCAGTTCGAAACCCTATGGGACATTTCTACTCTGTCCTATAGGGTGTCTATGTGTTGGAATCGACTCAACAGCAATGGATTTTTTTAAACTGAGATATAATTTACATACAGTTATGGATTGAATTGTGTCCCCCAAAATATTTGTTGCAAATCCTAGCCTCTGTGCTTGTAGTTATAATCCCATTTGGGAATAG
>NW_004445668.1:4171-5743 GCF_000243295.1 Trichechus manatus latirostris | reverse complement strand
CACACTGGTGACATGACAGCTTAGTCCTGGATAGAGCTCTGTTGAGGAGCAGCACCTCTGGCTGCTGAGATGGACATGTCCCCTGACCTCTCACCTCTTCTCTCCCTCTGTTCTCAGGGTAACGTGTCGTTCTCCTGCTCACAACCACAGACCATGCCAGTGACGTTCCTGAGCCCTAGGAGCTCCTTGGCACTCACGGACTTCCCTGGGGAGGATGGGGTCACTGTTAGTTTCCAGTTTCGAACATGGAACGGAGCAGGACATCTGCTGTCCAGCCAGCTTCATCAGGGCTCAGGGGACCTTCTGCTCATTCTCAACAACGGGAGCCTCAGACTGAGCCTGCACAGGTCTCTGGAACAAAGACAGCACAACATCACAGCAGGTAACATGGGTGTTCCCAATGTGACCACACATGCAGCTCCATCACCCCCGGTCCCACAGAGCACATGGTTCCATCACCCCCGGTCCCACAGAGCACATGGTTCCATTACCCCAGGTCCCACAGAGCACATGGTTCCATTACCCCAGGTCCCACAGAGCACATGGTTCCATCACCCCAGATCCTACAGAACCTCCCATGGCTCCACCATCCCAGATCTCACAGTGCACGTGGCTCCGTCATCCCAGATCTCACAGTGCACGTGGCTCCGTCATCCCAGATCTCACAACACACGTGGCTCCGTCATCCTAGATCCCACAGAATGCACAGCTCCATCTTCCAGATCTCACAACACACATGGCTCCATTATCCCCGATCCCACAGAGCACACAGCTCCACATCCCAGATTCTACAGAACTTTACACGCTCCATAAGCTGAGAGCCCACAGAAAACATAGCTGCATCATTCAAGATCCCACAGTGCACAAGACTCCATCATCCACATCCCACAGAATCTCACACCCAACCAGTATGATTTTAGAAACAATTCCTAAGTCAACAAGACACTCAATATCCTTACTTTCAGATGTGAGTTCTATTGCCTTGAACAGGCCCCTGCCATCTATACTCATCTTGTACCAACTTAGTACTTCATGGGTCCTGGGCCTGACAGTCTTCATTCAGAGGCACCTTGAGAGGCAAGCAGGCATCAACCAGATGTAGACACTGCACAGCAGACAGGCTATTTCCCTTCTCCACATGAGCTCTTTCTTCAAACCAGCCTTATTGCTGAAGTATCTGGAGTTAAACAACTTTCCTCTGGACGTGGAGAGCGTTGACCCCCGAGGGAGTCACCCTCGATTTTGAGTTTCAGTGTATTGTTTGCATGATCATAAATAATGTCATCAAACTGGACAGCCCAGCACATGAGGTCACCCTTAGCCTCTGGTTGGCGAGGACTGTTTTCACCTCTGTGTGTGGATGCTAGAATTCTTGACAAAGGATATTGTCTTATTTAAAGCACCATTCTGGCCCTGCTGGCAGAGGCCTGCCATGGAATCATTGATCTTTGATGTTTAGATGACACTGAATCTGTCTTCTTTGTGTAATAATCCAGGCCAAAAGCAAGAAAGAATGACAAACAGAAAAATAGCCAAAAGACACCTAGAAGCTAAATATGAAGAGAAGTTATA
>NW_004445668.1:0-1188 GCF_000243295.1 Trichechus manatus latirostris | reverse complement strand
GGCCTCTGGGGAGAACCAGGAATATGGACAAGTTCATCCCACCCAGGAGCAACAACAGCCAGACAGAGGCAGGATCATCACGTTTGAAATATGCCCACCATGGTTCCCTGGATCAGACACCAGCAGTGCCATCCCCACCCAGGAGGAGCTGTCATTTCAGTCTCCTCCTGTCTCAGCCCCTGGATTATTTGTGTCAAATCACACAGGCACCCTTAGTTACTCTGTTGGGACTTTCATTCGAAGTGTTCCCTCCCTGCAGAGACTTGTCTGGAGGTAGGTGTGACCGGCAGTTGCCCAGCCCCACTATTCAGACTGTGGTCCAGTGGCCAGCAGCATCAGCACCCGCTGGGAGCTTGTTGGAAACTGCAGATCTTGGACCACCCCAGACCTGCTCGACAAGAATCTGCATTTTAACAACATCTCAGGTGATTCCTGCACACACAGAGGACAGGCGTGCAGACTGACAGCAGAAGCAAACTCGGGATAGAAAGAGGGAGTGAAACCTTGTACGGGGAAGATTCAGGTTCTGAGATGCTTCCTGGAGAGAGGAGCAGAGGCCATGGACTTCTAGTGGGACATGATGAGGAATGAACATTCTGGAAGGAACCTTTGGAGTACTTCAGTGCATCTTCCTACTATCTGGGGCCCCAGGACTCTTTCTGGTGACGTATTTCAAAATAAACTCTTTCTGTAGGAAAATGGGATCTAAAGATTAAACCTAAATCCATCACACTGTGTTTCGACCTCTTTCCTATTATCTTTCAGAAGCCAAGCCATACCGAGTTTTTGAAAACCTCCTTTTTTCCTCTTCACTGATATGTTGTAAACAGTGAGCTGTGAGCACCCAGGGCTAGGTTTCTGTTACTCTGAACCTGTCCACATGGCCAGGGTTTGGCACCACCCTGCCTGAACCCGGTGCTGGGAAACATCCCCAGGTGTAGGACAGCCAAGGGGAATGGAAACCAGAGCCAGTGCTGCCCTTCTGGGTCTCCTGGGCCACTGAGGACAAAAGCCATTGCCGTCAAGTCGATTCCAACTCATAGCGACCCTACAGGACAGAGTAGACCTGCCCCATAGGTTTTCCAAGGAGCTGCTGGTGGATTCGAACTGCTGACTTTTTGGTTAAGAACTGCAGCTCTTAACCACTGCGCCACCAGCGAGTACTAACTTTATCTGCAGGGTGATACC
>NW_004445667.1:4885-5732 GCF_000243295.1 Trichechus manatus latirostris | reverse complement strand
GGACCAATAAGCAACATCATGATAAATGGAGGAAAGATTGTAATTGTCAAGGATTTCATTTTACTTGGATCCACAATCAACACCCACGGAAGCAGCAGTCAAGAAATCAAATGATGTAGTGCGATGGTCAATTCTGCTGCAAAAGACCTCTTTAAAGTGTTAAAAAACAGAGATGTCACATTGACAACTGAAGTTCGCTTGACCTAGGCCATGGTATTTTCAATCTCTTCATGTGATTGTGACAGCTGGACAATGTTAAAGGAAGACGAAGAAGAATTGATGCCTTTGAATCATGGTGTCGGTGAAGAATTTTGAATATACCATAGACTACCAGAAGAATGAACAAATCTGTCTTGGAAGAATTACAGCCAGAATTCTCCTTAGATGCAAAGATGGCAAGACTTCATCTCACATACTTTTGAAATGTTTCAGGAGGGACCAGTCCCTGGAGAAGAACGTCATGCTCAGTAAAGTAGAGGGCCAGCAGAAAAGAGGAGTATCTTCAACAAGATGAACTGACACAGTGGCTGCAAGAATGGGCTCAGGCATAGCAAAGATTGTGAGTTTGGCGCAGGATCTGGCAGAGTTTCATTCTATTGTACATAGGGTTGCTATGAATTGGAAACTACTCAACAGAACCTAACAACAGCAATACATTAAAACAGCTTGACAGCTAAATGCATCTATGATTCTTCATTGGATCATGAATTAAACAAAAGAGGGAATTACAGGGACAATTGAGAAAAATTAGAATATGGACCATATTAAGATTATATTATTTTATCAGTTTTAATTTTCTTGAGAATAATTATATTGTGGTTTGGTAGGAAGCTATTCTCATTTAGAA
>NW_004445667.1:1935-2677 GCF_000243295.1 Trichechus manatus latirostris | reverse complement strand
TTCACCATGTTATGCAACCATCACCACTTTTTCCAAATTTTTCCATTATCCTTAACAGAAGCTCAGATAGTTGACATGATATTTCTCTTATAATTTCACAGAAGCCTATCATTTGCCTTAAGAAAGCAGAATAACAAACTAGTTTTTGAAGGTAAAAGGAAGAAAAGACTTCCTCCATTGCAAAATAAGAGAGAAAATTCTAACAATTAGAATCGTCAGTGGACTGTTATGCTCTGTAAAGTCAGGAGTTCCTGCACATAAGAGCAACCAATTAAAGGCTTTCAGTGAGGTTTTAAAGAAGGTGTAGAATTTTTTACTCTAGGAAAAAGTTGTAAACTACATAGCTTTAAAACCAATACCTTAATTTAATTGCTTTTATCTCAAAAAGCCATACCAACAAACAAAATTTTTCATGATACACCATCAGTTCATAGGTAATATGTATTATTTACTAACATTAAATGTCGACATAACAATCAAAATCTAATGATCATTTATTTAAATAGTCAATACTAGTTTCACGCTAATGAAAAACAACAACAATTTTTGAGCACATACTATGAGCCAAGCACTTCACATGTTTTATCATATTTAATTCTCACAAGCTTGTAATCTTGGTATCCATGTTGTCATTTGACAGATGTGGATATAGAGATGAAGAATAGTTAAAAAGTGGAGGAGCTAGTATTTGAAGTTTAGTAAGACAGAGTCTAAAATTTATGGTTTTTCTATGACATCAGTG
>NW_004445667.1:0-705 GCF_000243295.1 Trichechus manatus latirostris | reverse complement strand
ATGTTTCATTTGACACGTCAGGGAAAGAAATTTAATTTCTAATCATTCTTTCTGTCTGATAGTACACAACAATATGAGAAAAGAAAGAAATGGATAATTCTCAAAAATAAAAAAGTAAAGAAATCCCAAAAATATTACATTGACAATTTAAAGTTAAACATAACAAATTACATTGTGTTTGAGTTCTAATGGCCAAGAGATAGCATGGTATACAGGGTTTATTTTAAAAATGTCTCCAAAACAGCATTCTTTGATTAGTATCTTCTCATCAACTTTTCACATTACTTGGTTTGGTCGGCTTAAAAAACACGAGAACAATCAAGAAAATTAAAAAATGCCATCAATTTGTAAATACACTCTAATTACTGCAATAATATATCATTATCTACTCTTAAAGACGGCTCTTTTTCCCTCCTGTGTTGAAACATTTACATCTCTTTAACTCAAAGATCTGAGTTTCATTTCCTCTACTTCAGAGGTCACTTAGGTTACTCCAGCTCAGTGTACCAAGAGCTATACTTAATACCTTGAGTCAAAGAGGTTCAAGTCTCAGAACATAAAATTCAGTTGCCTTTACATAAGAGATGGTGAGAGTGGGAGGTTAGAAGGAAAATATATATGTATATTTAATTCTTCTGAGAATTTTAAAAAATGATAGTTAAATAAAATATTTTTCTTTACCAATTTTACATGAAATTTGTTGCA
>NW_004445666.1:6507-7890 GCF_000243295.1 Trichechus manatus latirostris | reverse complement strand
TATTCCTGACATCATGCTAGAGACATAGTAGCAGTTTAGCAGATGCATTTATTCACTATTTATTGAGCATCTATTATGTATAAGACAATTGAATTAAGAAATTTCAGTGGATTGAGTTGTACACATCTCTGTATTTTCAGCTGCCAGTTTCTGGTTAGTTGACGGAAAAGTTCCAAGGACTTAGCCGGGTTCTACTTTGAGTGGAGGGACTAAGGGGAGGACGTGAACAAAGGCCCTGGGGTAGGGAGAAGGCTCGTGTCCTGATCAAACTTTCAAGGCCTGTAGAGCTGATCCTGTTGATAAGAAAGGAGGAGACACTCTTTTCTTACACAGCCTGATTCAGGTGAGCATACATGCCCGTAAAAGGATACAAATGTGTTTTAGAAGTTAGGTCGTATATATTTTTTCCTCTATCGGCAGGTGATTGTCGATGAACAGAACCTGGATTTCCTGTTGGCATATACTATCTCTGCTATTCAGCAGTGTAGTTCCTGGACACACATGGCAGTTCTTTAAGCCCTGGCTGCTCTGGTTTACTGCAATGGCTCAAAGTGTCAAAAGGTAACAAACTGTATTCTGTCTTCCCTTTGAAATGTTAGGAGTACAGGCTCTGGAGCCAACAGACCCGTGTTCAGGTTTCTGTCCTGCTGCTGATTAGATGTATAACTTTGAGTAAGATGTGTAACCTTGAAATATTTGCATAGTAGTCAGTCTTTTGGTGTTTATCTGCCTTGTAGATGAAAATGAAATCTGTCTAACAAATAATGTTCTCTGAGAACCTTTTGTTTGACCAACATTGGCTGTTATTTTGTTTTAGTATCTCCCAGACTTGGTAGGCAAGACTGGACTCTTGATGAAGTTGAGTGACCCAGCTCAGTCTGACCCTGAAGTGAGGAGGGCTGCAGTGCACTGTATGGCAAACCTATGTCTCAGGTATGTGGAGCCAATCAGGTTTTGCAGTAGTAATGATACAGGCCCTCTCTTGGGCTCTTTGTAGATGGTTCAGTCCATCTGTTGGAGAGCCAACCTAGAAAAATAACCTACTTTGCGTTTCCCGTGTCCTTTACTAATAAGATCATATTATATCGTTTGTTTCTAATTTTAGTATTGTTTTTAAAGGAAGCTTATAAATAAACGGAAGAAAAATATACACCAACACTTTGTCCCTAAAACAGGGTAAAAGTGATAATATTTGCAGTATGTCAAGGTTTTGTTTTCTATTGGTATAAATTCTAACCATGTTAACTCATTTAGAAAGATACGTTTGTAAGAATTTAAGCTGTGGTGAGACTTCTGTCAAGGCCAGTCTCTTCTCTTTTAAGAAAATGGAAGTAGTTCCAGCTGCCCAGTTCTAGATTCATGCAATAGAAAACGAACAGCACA
>NW_004445666.1:3490-5365 GCF_000243295.1 Trichechus manatus latirostris | reverse complement strand
GAAGAAGAATCCAATGGTGAAATAGAAGCAGCAGCAGCCACGGGCCGAGTGCACCTGCATAAAGGGAACACTCAGTGTCCCTCCTCCCCGGGTGTCCAGAGTTTGCCATTAGATGGAAGTGGAGCTGCAGGAAAAGATCGAGTCTCCTCACCCTTCGGTTCTGCCAGCTGGAAAAGGGTCAGCAGTAGTGAATCAGACTATTCTGATGCTGAAGGAGGCATGCAGAGTAAAATGAGGTAGTAGTTTTTTGTAATATTTTTATATTTTATATTCTTAGTTACTTGTAAGTTTACAACTTTAAAATCAGATTGCTACATGTGATTTCCTTGACAATTCAGATTCACTGATGTGGGGCTTTGCTTTACTCTGAATATGCCTTACTCCCTTGATCTGCTTTTGTTCATGTTCCTCTGCCTGGAATATTCTTTTCTTCACTTTTTTTGCCTTTCTACCTTGTTAACCACCAGTAGTCTTCAGTATGAGCTCAGTGATCATCTCTGAGAAGGCTTTTCTGACCTCCCCCTCCACTCCCCCACAGACACAACTTAGCATTGTTCGTAATGTGTTACAGTTATCTCTTTAACTGTCCGTCTCTGCCATTAATCAGCTTGTCAGGGGCAGGGGCTTTATTTATGTCTGCCAGTTGAACACAATGCCTGGTACATAAGTAAGGACACTCAGTACTTACTTGTTGAATGAGTGAGTGAATGGATGGATGGGTGGATGGATGGATGGATATTCTGCAGTGTCTCATATTTAACACCAGTTTCCTAATCTCAGGACGTTGCCCTCTTGTTGTCGTTAGGTGCTGATGAGTCAGTTCCAACTCAACATCCCATGTACAACAGAGTGAAACACTGCCCAGTTCTGCGCCATCTTCACAGTCATTATTATGCTTGAGCCCATTGTTGCAGCCACTGTGTCAGTCTATCTCGTTGAGGGTCTTCCTCTTTTTCGCTGACCCTCTACTTTACCAAGCATGATGTCCTCCTCCAGGGACTGATCCCTCCTGATAACATGTCCAGAGTATTGAGATGTAGTCTCGCCATCCTTACTTCTAAGGAGCATTCTGGCTGTACTTCTTCTAAGACAGATCTATTCGTTCTTTTGGCAGTCCGTGGTACATTCAGTATTCTTCACCAGTACCATAATTTAAAGGTGTCAATTCTTCTTGGGTCTTCCTTATACATTGCCAAGCTTTCGCGTGCATATGAGACGATTGAAAACACCATACATAGCTTGGGTGAGGCACACCTTAGTCCTTAGAGTGACGTCTTTGCTTTTGAACACTTTAAAGAGATCTTCTGTAGCAGATTTGCCCAATGCAATGCGTTGCTTGATTTCTCGATTGCTGTTTCCAAGGGTGTTGACTGTGGATCCAAGTAAAATGAAATCCTTGACAACTTCAGTCTGCTTTCTGTTTATCATGATGTTGCTTATTGGTCCGGTTGTGAGGATTTTTGTTTTCGTTACATTAAGATGTAATCCATACTGAAAGCTGTAGTCTTTGATTGCCCTCTTACTCTGTATCTAGTGTGTTGTTTGATTTTTCGTTTCATTAAGTTGTTATATAAGAAATTGCTTTAACATGCTTTGATCGTGTTTTTAAAAATACATTTTTTAATATCTCAACATCTTTAGGGCTTCTTCAGAATGTTCAATTTGTCAAGGTATCATTTGAATTGTCTGGAGTAAGTAGCATTTCATGTTTGCATTTTTTAAACCTATTTATTAAAGACTTGTTTCCTTCCTTCTCTTGCGTATTAAAGGTCTTACCAAGCCAAAGTTCACCAAGGAGCATTAGCTTGTTTTCTTTCTACTATAAAATCAATAGAAAAAAAAGTTCTTTATGGCTACTGGTCTGCCTTTGTTCCC
>NW_004445666.1:1573-3390 GCF_000243295.1 Trichechus manatus latirostris | reverse complement strand
TGGAGCTTTCATGAGCTTGCCTTGTACAAGTTGTACTGGCTTTTTCAATTTTGTGACTTACTTACAATTTTTTAATGGGATCATATTAAGTATACCATTTTGTAACTTGCTCTTTATTTGGCATCTTTTCGGTACCTATTGAGGTACCTCATACTTTCTTACTGCTATAGCTGGGAGACTTTTGGCAAGTTACTTAACTTCTGTGAGCCCCCATGCTTCTCATCCCTGAAATAGGACTAAGACTACTGTAGAATTCTTATGAGGATTATATGAAATAAAGCGTTTAAAGTGCTTGGCCAAGTGCCTGCTGCTGTTATTGTTGAGTTTCACATTTAGGAAAGGAATAGCTTCTTACATCATCATTGTTCTATCGTCATAATGGGTGGAAATTGAAGTTTTTTAATTTTTCAACTGTTTCAAAAGAGGATACAGTTCACATCCTCCCCACGTGCCTATTGGGAGTATTTCTTAAGGACAGATTCCTTGAAGTGAGATTACCGATTCAGGAAATTAGCCTTGATCAGAATTGCCCTCCAGGAACCAAGTTTTTACCATTTGTAATCGGCTCCAACCTGCATTCATTTGCCTTTAAGAGTTTCTGAGGTTGCTGTATTATAGAGTGTCCCTGGCTGCTGCTGCCAGTTTGATCTCCGCTCTATTTTTTTGATTCCTTACCACATTTTTCCAACTGAACATCTCCTCTTTTTTTCTTGCTTACCATTTGTACATGCTGATTTATAAACATGTACAATAAAAATACTCTTATTCAATAAGAGCATTCTTGTCTTCCAGAAGTAATTAGTAGTGCAGGCAGTCCCCGACTTACTATGTATTTGAGTTACAATGGACCACATTTATGACAGTCATTTTTTGTTTTTTTGGTTTTTTTTTTTTTATCGTTAGTAATACGTGCTACATACAATATTGCGGCACATAATTCTCATGCCAGCCCCCAGAGACAAAGATTGGCTTTATAAAGATACTGATAATAAAGGGCAATAATAATGAAAATAAAAGTGAGGTGTTCGACTTGCATCAGAACCAGCTTATGGTAGTGTCATCGGAACAGAACCCTGTCATAATAAGTTGGGGACTACCTGTAGTTCATCAGGTCTGTTCTCTGGATCTTTATCTCTGCTGCTGCTGCTTTTTTTTTTGGGGGGGGGAGGCGGCTGCTGAAAGAAGACTTTTTCTCCTTCATCCTAAATGATGCTTAAAAGTTTATTCTGCCTTCTGACTTGGTCTCCTTTTTTCCCCTAGTTGTTACAAAATGCATTAAAAGGTATACAGTCACTTCTAAATAGTGGGAAGATGAAGTTAACACTGACTGAAGAACTTGGAGCTCTTCTCGCTGTGCTAAAGGTAAGGCATTGCTCTTTAAACCCCGGGTCCTCATTATGGTTAGTATCTTTCCTGTTTAGACCCAGGCATAGCTTTACATCATCGCCCTCAGAGTAGCTTTAAAGTAGTATGTTTTAAGAGAGAAAAATAAAATGTTCGTATTTAAGCATATTTAAAGTTAAGAACAGAAAACAGTAATGCTCAGTTTAGCAAGTGTATCAGAATTTTCTCTCTGAATCTTAACTTGAGAAGGGGATAGGTTTTGAGGTGTGATCAGTAGGTAGTTTAATCTTAGATAATCTTGAACGTGCTTATACCTGTTTGTACTTGAAAGAAGTACAAACCAACTTCTGGGCTTTCTCCTCCATATATTGGGTAGGCCAATCAGCAGGCTGCCATCCTTGAGCTTCTGAGCCTGGCCGGTGGTGGGGAAGTCAGTCAGCCTCTCTGGGAACCCAGCTGTCTTCATTTCAGCC
>NW_004445666.1:0-1473 GCF_000243295.1 Trichechus manatus latirostris | reverse complement strand
TTGTTTTCTTTCTACTATAAAATCAATAGAAAAAAAAGTTCTTTATGGCTACTGGTCTGCCTTTGTTCCCGATACACCTGAACTCGGAAGCCCACAGTCTGTGTCCTTGATGACTCTTACATTAAAGGATCCTTCTCCAAAGGTAAGAACTTTTAAGCTTTACAATAGGAAGAAAAAATTTACAAATTTTTTTTTTTTCCTCTGCCTAATCTGAGTTTATCTGAACACTGCTCTTATTAATATTAAGCCAAGTCCTTACTTGAGAACACTTGACAGACAGGAGGATAGAAAAGGGGCTTCTAATGGACGGGGAGGCATATGCTAAAAATCACATTGAGGTGGCCTCCTGCCCTAGGGCTTGCTGACGGCCTGAACACACTGAGTTATAACTGAAGCAACTGTGCTCTCTTCCTTTTCTGAAAATGTTGATTTTTGAAGTGTTGTTTATAATAGCAAAAAGTCAGAAATGGTTTAAACAACTTAGTGGAATATCATGGCACATAGTAGTTAGGAAGGATGTGTAAGTCTTCGAAAAATACTATGTTTTGTGAAAACACAGGATATAGAATTGTACGTACAGTATGATCACAGCTATGATTTTCTTATAACTTTTCTGTGTTTTTCAAATCACATGTAATGTTTACATATTTTCATGAGAGAAACTTATTTTTTAAAAAAGAAGATGGCAGAGAAGTGGCTTGGCAGTTGTGGATAGCTACAGCAAGATATCCCATATTTGCCTCTTCTTGGATATTAACTCCTCTCTGAAAGTTAGCCTCTTAAGTAAGGAAAAGATCTGCTACTTAGGTACTCTTTACAATAACGAGCATAGAGAGTCATGCTGAATGGCATCTGGAGTCTTCAGGTAACCAACTGCCCTCTCAAAATGAATAGTTCGAATTAGGCCAATAGTATTCCTTTTGTATTTTTAAGGTATTCCCTTTTAAAAAAAAAGAGTAATACTTCACAGTGCATTGGAACTGCCTATGATCGTCTCCTTGAATAGCTAATTACTACAGAAGAAAATTTCCAGATAACCCTTCATGGTGAAGAAAAATAAGTTAGCCCAATTTATACACCAGAATGCCTTGTAGGGCATTTCAAATGCTGAGTACGTTGGAAAAGCTCTGTATCCTAAGTAGTTAAACCAGCAGAAATGTTTCATATAGACTGAATCAGTATGAAATAAGAACCTGGGAGAAAAAATGGAAAATGAGTGGTGGTAATTAAATAAGTGTAATGAAGCCATAGTAGTAATTGAGAGGAAAACTACTATAAAGTAGTTTACTTGAAGACGCACGAGCTGGGGGCCACTGCTGGCAGTGGCCAAGGAGATGGTGCCGTGGAGCAAGTAGCAACCCAAGTTACCACCACACTGCACCTACCCAGACTGAGGGGATGTGGAACACAGGGGTTTGGGATATGAATACAGAGAGGTTATAAGGTCGTATCTTAGGAAACTAGACTGAAATA
>NW_004445665.1:4771-5797 GCF_000243295.1 Trichechus manatus latirostris | reverse complement strand
ACTGGAGGAAGCTGGCAGTGGCCCAGGATGGACCACGAGGGACAGCAGCTCTGAGAAGTGGGGACTCCTCACTGCATTGTGGCCCGGCCCCTGTGAACGCAGATGGAAAATGACCACCCACAAGACTTAGTCCTCGGAGCCTGGCAGCTAGAGAGGAGGGTACCACCCTGAAGGTGATGACCGAGGGGTGCCTGAGTAGGGACTCGTGGCCAGCCATGCTCAGTGGCACACCGCAGGACCCCTGAGACAGAGTTCTGGGCCATCGCCTCAATTCCAAGGCCTTTAATCTGAAGCTAGTGTAGCTCCGCTGGCCCCAGGTCCCCCCCCGTGGCCATGCCCCACCCCACGCCTGCTGCCTCCTGACCCCCTTCCCAAGCCCTCCCTCCTCCCTCCTCCCTCCAGGGCGGCCCTCTCCAGTCTCCTAGGTGGGTACCAGTGAAGGCGCTACCCGGGAATCCCCGGCTGCCCCCTGCACCAGCGTGGCCACGGCCTTGGGCCCCGTGCTGTGGATCTTCTCGTGCCGGTGCAGGTTGGCGCGGCGGCTGAAGCTCTTGCCGCACAGGGGACAGGTGTGGGGCCGGATGCCGCGGTGGGTGCGCTGGTGGGCGGCGAGGCGCGTGCTGTGGCTGAAGCTCTTGCCACATTCTAGGCAGTGGTAGGGTTTCTCGCCGGTGTGGGTGCGTTTGTGGGCGATGAGGTTGGAGCTGTGGCTGTAGCTCTTGCCACACAGGGGACAGGAGTAAGGCCGGACGCCGCGGTGGGTGCGCTGGTGGGCGCTGAGGCGCGAGCTGTGGCTGAAGCTCTTGCCGCACTCAAGGCAGTGGTAGGGCTTCTCGCCGGTGTGGGTGCGGTTGTGGGCGATGAGGTTGGAGCGCTGGCTGAAGCATTTGCCGCACTCGGGGCACGGGTAGGGCTTGACCCCGGTGTGGGTGCGCTGGTGACTGACCAGGGCCGAGCTATGCGTGAAGCACTTGCTGCAGACGGGACACTTGTGGGGCTTGGCGCCCGTGTGGGTGCCCTGGTGGG
>NW_004445665.1:0-1992 GCF_000243295.1 Trichechus manatus latirostris | reverse complement strand
CTCTGTAGAAGTTCTGCTGCGCGTGGTCCAGGCGGCCCCACTCCTCCCGGGAGAGGTACAAAGCCACATCCTCAAAGGTCACCGGCATCTGAACACCAGAAGCAACCACGTCACTGTTTGGGCCACAGTAGGGGGACCAGCAAAGGGATAATATGGCGTCACAATGAGTGGTTCAAGGACTGAAACTGGCTACCAGAGGAGGCCGCCTAGCGGATCCGGATCAGTGGGTGGGACACACCCAGAAATGGCCTTAGTGTGTGCGTATATCTGCGCGTGTATGCAGGAGTGTGTGGCCAGAATAAGGCAGTTGTGTAGAGCGGAAGACGAGAGAACGAAGCGTCCGTCTTGTAGAGGCCCACAACCACCCCCCACAGGTTTCTCCCCAGCTACTCCTCAGGTGGAGCCCAGACGCTGGAGGGAGAAGTCACACTGGTAGACGCTGCCTCTGCCATCCTTGGCGTCTGCTCCAGCGTGGGCCCTGGACACAATGCTGGGTATCTGACTCGTCAGCCCTGCAGTGGGCCCAGAGTAGTGCTTCCAGCTCCAGACGGCAGGTCGGTGTGTCCAGACCTTCACAAGACACCCAGCAGGGGCTAAGCACCCACCCACGGGAGTGGAGGAGGCCCGTCCCCGCTGGGGGAAGATGGAGGAGGGGCAGAGGGATCCACCCACCTGGGACCAGGCAGTGAGGAGCGCTGCAGCCATTTGCCAGTCTCTGGTTTTCCCCTCCCGGGAAAGAGCTGGGACCTGCGGAGAGGGGCGGGCTGGGGGAGGAGAGGGGACCTCAGGCGGCCGGCTCCCCTGATGGGCCCTGCTACCCCTGAGAGGCTCAGCCCTGGCCTCCAGGGACATCCATGCTCCTTCAAACTCCACCTCCCCCTGGGCCTAGGAACACGGGTGCTATGCTTTGAGGGTGCATGGCAGGCCTCTGCCAGGACAGGGTGCGGGCAGACATGGGAGGCTATCTACCCACACCATGGCGGGCAGCCCTTCCACCCTGTCCAGGGCCAGGACCCTCACCCTGGCTGTGATCACCACTGTCCCCACTGCCACCGCCCTGGGGAGCGCCTCTCTGCTTGCCCTCTGCTCACCTACCTTGCTCGCCATACCACTGCTCACCTTCTCATCTCCTAACCTCTGCCCTGCTCACCGCCCCATGCTCACCACCCCTCTGCTCACCTCTCCCATGCTCACAACCCTGCTGAGCTCCTCCCTCCTAACCTCTCTTTCCCTCCTGCCTGCTCACCTCCTCTCTGTTCCACCCGCCTACTCACCTCCCCCTGCTCGTCACCCCCCTGCTCACCTCCACCAGGCAGGACAAGAGCGTTCTTCTTGGAGCTATGGCTCAGGGGCGCCCACCTCCGTGAACTCAGAGCCCCTTCCCCCTGTGACGCCCCCGCAGCGTGCGGCTCTTCGGGCTCGGTCTTGATGTCAGGTGATTCCTGAGTGACTCCTAAAGACACCGTCCTGTCCGACTTGGAAAACATTTCTTGACAAGGATGCTTCTGACCTGGAACCTAGGAAAGGCAGCCCCATCAGCACCAGATGGCAGGTGGGAGAGACGACCCCAGGTTTGCTTTTAGGGGGCTGTGGCAGCAGAAACTGAGCGTGTCAGAAAGCATGTGGGATTCACGGTGCAGCTTTGGAAACCATTGATCCTGTCTTCTTCTCTTCCCTAAGGACTCACGAATCTCCCCCACAGCGCAGCAAGGACAGGGCAGCAAGGGTGGGGACAAGGCCACGTTCAGCCTGGCCACATGCAGGCGCCTGGGGCCACACGGTGCAGTTCCAAACCAGAACAGAACCCATTGCTGTTGAGTCCATTCCAACAGATCACCAGGCCTTTCTTCTGTGGCACTGCTGGGCGGGTCATAACCACCAATCTTTAGCCTAGTAGTTGAGGGCAAACCAGTTACTTCACCCAGGGACCTGCAGTGGTGCAGTTACATCTCAATTCCATCCTCTGTGCTAGCACAGTGAGGGGCACAGCTA
>NW_004445664.1:4813-5798 GCF_000243295.1 Trichechus manatus latirostris | reverse complement strand
TATAGATCTGGCCTTAAATGAAAGGGAAAAACATTTGTTAAAAACTAAAAAAATTCCACAAAATGTTTTTCATGGGTCACTTAAATGTTATGACTCTCACTTTTCCATACAAATTATTTATACTCTAGGACAGCTTTTATAGATTTGAACATGAATAAATTCTAGTATTCTGTGTTCGTATCAGGGTAAAGATAGCTAAAATATGAAAGACAGCTACAAATTAATATTATATTTGTTTCAGTTTATCAAGTTTTATCACTTCACTAAGATGTCAAAGTAATTGGATCGTCATCTCCTTCAGTCCAAAGTGTGCCTGTGCATTGAATTATGATTTAATGATATGTCCTCTACCTTAATGGGAGATCAAAATGAGGATCACTTGGCTGAAAAATGTTTCTGATTTTTTGCAAAAGTATTGTTCAGGATATTGTCTACTTTCTTACTCAGTGTCTCTTAGACTAAGAAGTAAACAATGATATTTTACTTCAATGTATCTCCAGAAAAAAATCATTTTGGAAGATGAATTTATATATTGTCTGTGTCAGAAAACTAAAGCAATGGAAATCAGTATGTTTTCCGTATAAGTTTTGCTTCCAGAATACCTGGAAACAAATGTATGTCAACACTTCTGTAGTATGCTGAGCTGTGACATGTGGAATCATTTAATATTTTGAGTTTATTTTAGATGGACTCTATTCTATTTTACTCATTGAAGTCCTGTTGTGCACAGTTCTTTATATGAAAGTTGCTCAAAGTTCTTCCAACAATAAATGAGGTTATATTTGTTGTAATTTTATAACATATATGTGTATAAAAAAAAAAAAAACTCCCTAGCAAATTTCTCTGTCTTCTAAATTAGATTTGTATTATCCTTATCCTGACTAGTTTCTTTTCCTAATAATTGAAATGTCACTCACTTTTGGCCACACTATCTCAGAGTGTATAAACGTATATAAATGTGTGTTAAATATGCCCACATATTTCT
>NW_004445664.1:2056-3414 GCF_000243295.1 Trichechus manatus latirostris | reverse complement strand
AATCCAATTAAAAAATGAGGAAAGGATATGAACAGACACTTCACCAAAGAAGTCATTCAGGCAGCCAACAGAACTATGAGGAAAAGCTCGAGATCACTAGCCATTACAGAAATGCAAATAAAAAGTACAAAGAGAAACCACCTCACCCTGGCATTACTGTCATTAAAAAGAAAAAAACAAACAGAAAACAACAGATGTTGGAGCAGCTGAGGGGAGCTTGAAACACTTACACACTGCTAGTGGTAATGTAAAATGGTATAACCATTTTGGAAAACCATATGGCACTTCCTTAAAAAACTAGAAATAAAAATACCATGTTGTTGTTATTGTTTGTTCTTAGGCACCTTGAGTCGGTTCTGACTCATAGCTACATTATATACTACAGAATGAAACACTGCACAGTCCGACCCAATACTCACAGTTATTGTTAATGCTTGAGCCCATTGTTGCAGTCACTGTGTCACTCCATCTCGTTGAGGGTTTTCCTCTTTTTGGCTGACCCTGTACTTTACCAAGCATGATGCCCTTCTCCAGGGACTGAGCCCTCCTGATAACATGCCCAAAGTATGTAAGACATAGTCTCGCCATCCTTGCTTCTAAGGAGCATTCTGGTTGTACTTCTTCCCAGACAGATTTGTTCATTATTTTGGCAGTCCATGGTATATTCAATATTCTTCACCAACACTGCAATTCAATTCTTCGGTCTTCCTTATTTATTGTCCAGCTTTCGCATGCATATGATGCAGTTGAAAATACTATGGCTTGGGTCAGGCCCACCTTAGTCTTCAAGGTGACATCTTTGCTTTTCAGCACTTCAAAGGGGTCTTTCACAGCAGATTTGCCCAACACAATGCGTCTTTTGATTTCTTGACTGCTGCTTCCATGAGTGTTGATTGTGGATCCAAGCAAAATGAAGTCCTTGACAACTTCAAAAATTTCTCCCTTTATCATGTTGCTTATTTGTCCAGTTGTGAGGATTTTTGTTTCCTTTATGTTGAGGTATAATCCACACTGAAGGCTGTGGATTGGCCTTCCTCAGTAAATTCTTCAAGTCCTCTTCACTTTCAGCAAGCAATGTTGTGTCATCTGCATAACACAGGTTGTTAATGAGTCTTCCTCCAATCTTGATATCCCGTTCTTCTTCATATAGTCCAGCTTCTCGGATTATTTGCTCAGCATAGAGACTGGATAGCTATGGTGAAAGGATACAACCCTGATGCACACCTTTCCTGACTTTAAACCATGCAGTAACCCTTTGTTCTGTTCGAACAACTGTCTCTTGATCTATGTACAGGTTCCTCATGAGCACAATTAAGTGTTCTAGAGATCCCATTCTTTGTTATGTTATTCATAATTTG
>NW_004445664.1:0-1770 GCF_000243295.1 Trichechus manatus latirostris | reverse complement strand
TCCACATTCTGTTGGATCACCTTTCTTAGGAATAGGCATAAATATGGATCTCTTCCAGTTGGTTGGTCATGTAGCTGTCTTGCAAATTTCTTGGCATAGACAAGTGAGCGCTTCCAGTCTGTATCTGTTTGTTGAAACATCTCAACTGATATGCCGTCAATTCCTGGAACCTTGTTTTGGCCGATGCCTTCAGTGCACCTTGGACTTCTTCCTTCAGTACCATCAGTTCCTGATCACATGCTATCTCTTGAAATGGCTGAAGATTGACCAATTATTTTTGGTATAATGACTTTATGTATTCCTTCCATTTTATCTGATGCTTCCTATGTTGTTTAATATTTTCCCCATAAAATCCTTCACTATAGTAACTCAAGGCTTGAAGTTTTTCTTCTTGAAAAGCTGAGCACGTTTTTCTCTTTCGGTTTTCTATCCAGCTCTTTGCACCTGTCATTATAATACTTTACTTTGTCTTCTCTAGCTGCCCTTTGAAATCTTCTGTTCAGTTCTTTTACTTCATCATTTCTTCCTTTTGCTTTAGCTACTCCACGTTCGAGAGAAACTTTCAGAGTCTGTTCTGACATCTATTTTTGGTCTTTTCTTTCTTTCCTGTCTTTTTAATGACCTCTTGCTTTCTTCATGTATGATATCCTTGATGTCATTCTGCAACTCGTCTGGTCTTCTGTCATTAGTGTTCAACGTCTCAAATCTATTCTTGAGATGGTCTGTAAATTCAGGTGCGATATGTATTCAATGCTGTACTTTGGCTTTCAGATTTTTTCTAATTTTCTTCAGTTTTAATTTGAACTTGCATATGGGCAATTCATGGTCTGTTCCGCAGTTGACCCCTGACCTTGTTCTGACTGATGGTACTGAGCTTTTCCATCCTCTCTTTCTACAGATGGAGTCGATTTTATTCCTGTGTATTCCATCTGGCAAGATCCACGTGTATAGTCACCGTTTATGTTGGTGAAAAAAGGTATTCGCAATGAAGAAGTCGGTCTTGCAAAATTCTATCATGTCATCTCTGGCATCGTTGCTATCACCAAGGCTGTATTTTCCATCTACCTATCTGTGTTCTTTGTTTCCAACTTTCACATTCCGAACACCAATAATTATCAAAGCATCCCGACTGCAGGTTCAATCAATTTCCGACTGCAGAATCTGGTAAAAATCTTCGATTTCTTCATTTGTGTCCTTAGTGTTTGGTGTGTAAATTTGAATAATAGTCATATTAACTGGTCTGCCTTGTAGGTGGATGATATCTTCCTATCACTGATAGCATTGTACTTCAGGATAGATCTTGAAATGTTCTTTTTGACAATGAATGCAACATCATTCCTCTTCAAGTTATCATTGCTGGCATAGTAGACCATATGATTGTCTGATTCAAAATGGCCGATACCAGTCCATTTCAGCTCGCTAATACCTAGGATATTGATGTTTATGCATTCCATTTTATTTTTGACAATTTCCAATTTTCCTAGGTTCATACTTTGTACGTTCCATGTTCAGATTATTAATGGATGTTTGCAGCTGTTTCTTCTCATTTTGAACTGTGCCACATCAGCACATGAAGGACCCGAAAGCTTGACTCCATCCACGTCACTAAGGTCAACTCTGTTCTGAGGAGGCAACTCTTCTTCAGTTGTCTTTTGAGTGTCTTCCAACCTGGGGAGCTCTTCTTTGTCTCCTCTTATATTTTTCTGTATTTTGTTTATCTTTTCTTGACATCTTTTGAGTATATTCGATTATTTTTAAAATATATTTTAA
>NW_004445663.1:3943-5492 GCF_000243295.1 Trichechus manatus latirostris | reverse complement strand
TATTGAGGAGTGTGCAGTAATTTAGGTGTGACAGTTGTATTTAAAGAAAAGTCTGTATATTTTAGATACACATTTTGACATATTTTCAGATGAAATGAACTGATGTCTGGGGCTTGCTTTAAAATAATCTACTGTGTGGGAGTAGGGAGACAGGGAGTTGTTCTTATACCTGGGTAATGGGTACATGCAGGTTCACTGTATTATTCTCTGTAATTTTGCATGTTTGGAATTTTTCATTAAAAAAAAGGTGAAAAAGAAAAAGGAGTAGGAAAAGGAGAAGAGGAGGAGGAAGAATAAGAAGAATGAGAAAACCGCTCATAGGACTTCAACAATACTCTTCAGTCGTGCTTCCTTAGGGCCCCTCCACAAGCTTAAGGTGAAGAATGATGCCCCCAGGTCCTGTGTGGAGGCCTCTGGGCCTCTCTTCCTGGGCTTCTTTCCGGAGCTGCTTGAATGAGAACATGCACACTTACCTCCCAAGATGTAGCAGCAATGCAGTCTAAGTCTATATTTAAAAAAGGAACTTTTTCATAGAATCTTCAAAGATGTAACTCCACCCACAACAAAGACAGCCTTTCTTAGGGTTCTGTAGAGCTGCAGAAGGTCCCTGGGTGGTGCAAATGTTTTGCACTTGGCTACTAACTGAAAGGTTGGTAGTTTGAACCTACCGAATCGCACCGTGGAAGAAAGGCCTAGCAATCTGCTTCTGTAAAGATTACAGCCAAGAAAATCCTATGGAGCAGTTCTACTGTGTAACACATGATGTTGACAGGAGTCAGAGTCTACTAGACGGGCAACGAGTTTTGATTGTTCATGGAGCTGCAGCTCTCAAAGAGTGATCCAGGGAACCCCAGGACCCCTGAAACCATTTCAGGGGCTCCATACGGTCAAACTATTTTATAATAATACTAACATGTTTTTGCCTTTTTCACACTCATTCTCTTACCCATATGCGGAGGCGTTTTCTAGAGGCTGCATGACTGGATAACTTTATCATTCTGATGACTAATGGAATGTGTGCTTGTGTGTTATTTTTATGTTCGTGCATTCCTGCGTTTTAAAAATTTCTTTTTTGTTTTTTCCAGCAAGTGAAATATTCCTTTAATATTTTTTTTAATTGTACTTTAGATGAAGGTTTACAGAACAAACTAGCTTCTCATTAAACAGTTACTACATAAATTGTTTTATAACATTGGTTAACAACCCATGACATGTCAATACTGTCCCTTCTTGACCTTGGGTTCCCTATTACCAGCTTTCCAGTCCCCTCTTGCCTTCTAGTCCTTGCCCCTGGGCTGGTGTGTCCCTTTAGTCTTGTTTTGTCCTATGGGCCTGTCTAATCTGGCTAAAAGATGAACCTCAGGAGTGACTTTATTACTGAGCTAAAAGGGAGTCTGGGGGCCATACTCTTGGGGTTTCTCCAGTATCTGTCGGGCCAGTAAGTGTGGTCTTATTTTTTTTAGTTAGAATTTTGTTCTACATTTTTCTCAAGCTCTGTCCGGGACCCTCTATTGTGAACCCTGTTAGAGCAGTCAGTGGTGGTAGCTGG
>NW_004445663.1:0-2265 GCF_000243295.1 Trichechus manatus latirostris | reverse complement strand
TAGTTTTTCCATCTCTTTAAAGAATGTTGTTGGTATTTGGGTCCAGATTGCATTGTATTTGTAGATTGGTTTGGGTAGAATCTTCACTTTCACAATGTTGAGTCCACGTATCCATGAGCGTGGTATGTTTTTCCATTTATGTAGGTCTCTTTTGATTTCTTACACTGGTGTTTTGTAGTTTTCTTTGTATAGGTCTTTTACATCCCTAGCTAGATTAATTCGTATTTTATTTTTTTAGGGATTACTATAAATGGTATTGTTTTCCTGATTTCCTTTTTGTTGTTCTCTTTATTGGTGTATAGGAATCAGATGGATTTCTGTATGTTTATCTTGTGTCTTGCTACTCTGCTGAATCTTTCTATTAGTTCCGGTAATTTTCTCATGGAATGTTTTGGGTTTTCTATATAGAGTATCATATCACCTGCAAATAGGGACAGTTTTAGTTCTTCCAATTTGGATGCCCTTTATTTCTTTTTCTTGCCTTATTGCTCTAGCTAGGACTTCCAGAATAATGTTAAATGGGAGCAATGATGAAGCACATCCTTGTCTTGTTCCTGTTCTCAAGAGGAATGTTTTCAGCCTCTCTCCATTAAGAATGATAATGTCTGTTGGTTTTGGGTAGATGCTCTTTGTTATGTTGAGAAATTTCCCTTCAGTACCTATTTTATTGAGAGTTTTTATCAGGAATGGGTGTTGGACTTTGTCGAATGCCTTTTCTGTGTTGATTGAGATCATTATGTAATTCTTTTATTTATGTGGTGGATTATGTTGATTGATTTTCTAGTGTTGAACCATCCTTGCATACCTGGTATGAATCCTACTTGATCCTGACGTATTATTTTTTTGATGTGATGTTGAATTCTATTGGCTACAGTTTTGTTGAGAATTTTTGCATCTATATTCATGAGAGATATTGGTCTGTACTTTTCTTTTTTGCGTGGTGTCTTTGCCTGGTTTTGGTATCAAGGTTATAATGGCTTCATAGGATGAATTTCAAAGTATCCCTTCCTTTTCTATGTTCTGAAATAGTTTGTGTGTACTGGTGTAAGCTCTTCTTTAAATGTTTGGTAGAATTCTTCAGTGAAGCCTTCTGGGCCAGGGCTTTTTTTAGTTGGGAGGGTTTTTTTTTTAACCTTTTCAATCTCTTCTCTTGTTATGGGTCTGTTCAGATTTTCAACATCACTTTGCTGTAGTTTGGGTAGGTAGTGTGTTTCTGGAAATTTGTCCATTTCCTCCAGATTTTCAAGTTTGTTGGAGTATAGTTTTTCATAATACTCTGTTATGATCCTTTTTATTTCAGTTGAGTCTGTTGTAACGTCCCCCATTTCATTTCTTATTTGGGTTATTTGCGTCCTCTTCTGTTTTTCTTTTATCAGTTTGGCTAGCAGTTTGTTGATTTTGTTGATCCTTTTAAGGAACCAACTTTTGGTTTTATTGATTCTTTCTATTGTTTTTCTAGTCTCTATTTCGTTTATTTCTGCTCTGATCTTCATTATTTCCTTTCTTCTGGTGGCTGTAGGCTTCTTTTGCTGTTATCTTTCTATTTGTTTGAGCTGTGTAGCTAATGTTTTGATTTTGTCCCTTTCTTCTTTTTTGACATGTGCATCTATTGCTATAAATTGACCTCCAAGCACTTTTACTGTGTTCCAAAGGTTTTTGTACGTTTTCATTCTCATTTGATTCTAGCAATTTTTTGATTCCATCTTTTTTTATTATTCTTATTTTTATTTTTTCCAATACAAAAATTTATGCAAACATTGTTATGTGACCCTAATTGCTTGCCCCATACTGTGACAGCACACTCCTCCTTTCCACACCTGAGTCCCCATGTCCATTCAACCAGCTCTTGACTCTCTGCCTTCCCAACTCACCTCTGGACAGAAGCTGCCCATTTAGTCTCTTGTATTTACTTGAGCTAAGAGGCACACTCCTCACGAGTATCACTTTATGTTCCACAGTCCAGTCCAATCCTTGTCTGAAGAGTTGGCCTCGGAAGTTGTTTTATTTCTGGGCTGATAGAGAATCTGGGGGCCATGATTTCTGGGATTCCTCCAGTCTCAGTCAGACCATCAAGTCTGGTGTTCTTACTACAATTTGAGTTCTGCACCCCACCTTTCTCCTGCTGCATCAGGGACTCTCTGTTGTGTTCCCTGTCAGGGTGGTCATTGGTGGCAACTGGGCACCATCTAGTTCTTCTTGTCTCAGGCTGATGAAGTCTCTGTTTATGTGGCCCTTTCTGTCTCTTGGGCTAATACTTTCCTTGTG
>NW_004445662.1:0-5668 GCF_000243295.1 Trichechus manatus latirostris | reverse complement strand
CCATCAAATTTGAACGAGAGTTTTGCAGGATATATTATTCTTGGCTGGCAATGTTTTTCCTTCAAGATTTTCTATATGTCATCCCATTGCCTTATTGCTTGCATGGTTTCTGCCAAATAATCTGAGCTTAGTTTTACTGTTTTTCCTCTGTATGTGACTCTGGTTTTTCACGAGCTGCTCTCAGGATTCTTTGTTTGTCTTTAGTTTTGGCGAGTGTGAATATGATATACCTTGGTGATTTTCTTTTGGGCGGTCTTCTATATGTGGTTCATTGAGCTTCTTGGATGGCCAGCTTTTCATCATTCATGATATTGGGGAAGTTTTCTGTCAGCAGTTCCTCAATGATCTTCTCTGTGTTTTCTGTTTTCTCCCCCTCTTCTCAAATTCGAATGACTCGCAGATTTTTCCTTTTGATCGTGTCCCACATAACTCTCAGTGTCTGTTCATTTTTCTTTGTTCTTTTTTCTGAGTTTTCCTGAAACAGAGTTGTATCCAAGTGTTTGTCTTCAATTCTATTGATCCTGTCTTTCACCGTTTGAAATCTGCTTCTCAGCACTTCTATGACATCATCCATTTCTGAAATGTTGTTGTTTATCTTTTGGATTTCTAATTGTTGTCTTTGTGTAATTTCTAGTTGTGAAATTATTTTGGGATTTTGTTCCTGCATTATTTTCCTGAATTCTTCCAATTTTTTGTCCTTATTTTCCAAGAGTTTGTCTATTTTTTCCTCATGTTTGTCAAATTTTTGCCTCAGTTCTTGGAGAATTCTGAGTATTAGAGATTTTTATTCCCAGTCAGTTATTTCTAGTGCATTTTCTTCTGGAGGAGAGTCATCTGCTGTTTTATTTTGGATGCCTTCTGGAACCATCCTGTCCTGTTTTTGTAAATGTTTTGTTATTGTCTGCTGCCTTCGGGGCATTCAGTAGTTATTTTTCTCTTTTATTGATTGTAGATTTGTTTCATCCCTTTTTATAAAAAAAATTGACTATGTCTCAGCAGACAGACTGTGTTCTTTGTTGTTTCCTTGTCTGTGGGTACAATGTTTTTCGTCTCCATCTTCAACTGGCAGGGTCAGTCACTTAGATACGTTTCGGCAGGGCAGGTCTAGCTGAAGAGGGGTTACTGGGACGGGTTGTTTGTGCCACTTACTACAGCCACCAGAGTGGGTCGGTAATCAGGTTCCAGTAGGCCGTGCCTGTGCTGCCTGGTGGTGTGATGTCAAGTGCACAGTGCAGGTAGGCAGGATACAGCGGGGAGATTGTTATGTGTGGACCTAAGTTGGATATGGGAGAGAGGAACAGGAGCCAAAAACTTACAAACAACAACAACAAAAAAGAATGCTAGGGGAGCTTGCCGTTGGAGTGGAGTGATGAGAGACTATGAAATGGAGAAAAACAGAAAGGGGGGGAGGAAGAAAAGAAAAGAAAAGAATGAATAAATAAAAATCAGAAAGGTTAAAGAACCTCAAAGTTCCCAGGGATCCCACCGGTGCAGCTATGAGGTCTGGGGAACTCACTCTCAGGTGTTGCAGTACAGCCTGGCTAGAAGGAGTAGAGGTATACAACACCAGGTATTCAGGGAACAGAAAGAGAAGGAAGATATAGAGAGACAAGAAACTGAACAATGAAGAAAGACAAAAAGAGAAAAAGAGGGAAAAGAAAACAAAACAAATTAAAAAAAAATACAAGAAAGGCCCCGAAAAAAACAGGAAAAAAAAAACAACGTAAAAAGAAATGCCCTCAGGGATCCCTCTGCACGTCTCTGGAAGCCGAAGGGGTGTCCCCCCGCCACGCAGCTCAACCTGGCCAGAAAGGGCTCCCAACTCAAGAAAAAGAAAAGAAAACAAACAAAAAATTCAAATCAAACAAACAAACAAAAGCCCCAGGATCCCACCAGTGCAGCAGCCCAAACCAGGAAGCAGCTCCACACTCAAATGGAGCTCCGCAGCCCCCCAGGAAGAAGCAAAGATGATGCACGGAGCCAGGTACTCGAGCAAAAGGACGGGGAGGTGGTGAGAGGCAAGTAAGAAATCAAAAGAAGCAGAAAGAAAAAAGCAATACTAGCAGCCAACAAATGGCACTCAGAGAGCCAGCTAGTGCAGGCTGGTGTTTCTGGACAAGAGACTGTGTCCGTGGGAAGCAGAGGGGGGCCAGTGTGGGTGAAGAGGGGTAGAGAGTGGGAAAGCCTATATTACAAATTTCCGGAGCTCTTCAGCCCCTCAGGAAGAAGCAAAGGTGGCGCACAGAGTGAGGTACTCAAGCCAAAGGAGGGGGAGGTGGGGAGAGGCAAGGAAGAAATAAGAAGAAGCGGGAAAAAAGCAACACCAGCAGCCAACAAATGGCACTCAGAGAGCCACCCGTTCAGGTGTGTGGAATCTAAGCAGCCACTGTTTCCCAGTCAAGAGACTGTGGCCATGGGAAGCAGAGGAGTCTGAGTCGGGGTGAAGAAGGGTGGGGGGTGGGAAAGTGTATATCGCCAATTACCGGTTGTTTTGTCTCCCGCTGGAAGCTCCGTGAGGCTGCTTTCTTGTACCCCCTGTTTGCTGGTCTCCGATAGGAGTCCAAGATGGCGGATCCGCGCTGCTTTAGCTGGTAGGGGACCTCTGCATGAATCTCTCCTTGCTCTCCGTTCTCTGTCAGTTTTCTCACTGCATTTGGTGCTTGGCTGAGTTCTTTATCTCTTCATTTGATGTTTTAGGGTTTCAGGATTGTTGTATTCTCTGTTCGGCTTAGTTTTTCAGAACTTCGTTGTGGAGGGATGGCGTGGTGCTTCTGCCTAGAGCGCCATTTTGCCAGAATTCATCTCCAGTGGTATTTTTTAATGAGATAGAGAAACAAATCACCGACTTCATATGGAAAGGAAAGAGGCCCCGGATAAGTAAAGCATTATTCAAGATGAAGAACAAAGTAGGAAGCCTCACACTACCTGACCTGAGAACCTATTATACTGCCACGGTAGTCAAAATAGCCTGGTACTGGTACAACAACAGATTTATTGACCAATGGAACAGAATTGAGAATCCAGATTTAAATTCATCCATCTATGAGCCGCTGATACTTGACAAAGGCCCAAATTCCGTTAATTGGGGAAAAGACAGTCTCTTTAACAAATGGTGCTGACATAAGTGGATATCCATCTGCAAAAAACTGAAACAAGACCCATACCTCACACCATCCACAAAAACTAACTCAAAATGGATCAAAGAGTTAAATATAAAACTATAAAGATCATGGAAGAAAAAATAGGGACAAGGCTAGGAGCTCTAATTGATGGCATAAACACAATACAAACCATAGGTAACAATGCACAAGCACCAGAAGACAGACTAGCTAAATGGAAGCTCCTAAAAATCAAACACTTAGGCTCATCAAAAGACTTCACCAAAAGAGTGAAAAGACAACCTACAGACTGGGAAAAAAAGTTGGCTATGAAAAATCCAATCAGCGTCTAATGTGTAAAATCTACTGCAAAACCTCAACAACAAAAAGGCAAATAATCCAATTAATAAATGGTCAAAGGATACGAACAGGCACTTCACCAAAGGAGACATTCAGGTGGCTAATAGATACTTCAGGAAATGCTCACAATCATTAGCCATTAGAGAAATGCAAATCAGAACTACAATGAGATACCATCTCACCCCAAGGAGGCTATCCTTAATCCAAAAAAACACAAAATAATAAATGTTGGAGAGGTTATGGAGAGACTGTAACACTTATTATACACTGCTGGTGGAAACGTAAAATGTTACATCCACTTTGGAAATCGATTTGGCACGTCCTTTAAAAGCTAAAAATAGAAGTACGATAGGATCCAGCAATCCCAGCCCTAGGAATATAGCTTAGAGAAATAAGAGCCCCCACACGAATAGATATATGCACACCCATGTTCATTGCTGTGCTGTTCACGATAGCAAAAAGATGGAAACAACCTAGGTGCCCATCAACGGACGAAGATCAAAGACCACAGCCTTCAGTATGAATTACACTTCAATATGAAGAAAACAAAAATCCTCACAACTGGACCAACAAGCAACATCATGATAAATGGAGACAATATTGAAGGTGTAAAGGATTTCATTTTACTGGGATTTGCAATCAATACCCGTGGAAACAGCAGTCAATCAATCAAAGGACGCATTGCGTTGGGTAAGTCTGCTGCAAAAGATCTCTTTAAAGTGTTAAAAAGCAAAGATGTCACTTTAAGGTCTAAGGTGAACCTGACCCATGTCATGGTGTTTTCAATCGCTTCCTTTGCATGGGAAAGGTGGAGGATAAATAAGGAAGATCAAAGAAGAATTGATGCCTTTGAATTATGATGTTGGTGAAGAATATTGAATAGACTAAGGACTGCCGAAAGAATGAACAAATCTGTCTTGGAAGAAGTACGACCAGAATGCTCCTTAGAATCAAGGATGGTGAGAATAGGTCTCAGATAGTTTGGACAGGTTATCAAGAGGGATCAGTTCCTGGAGAAGGACATCATGCTTGGTAAAGTAGAGGATCAGCGAAAAAGAGGAAGGCCCTCAATGAGATGGATTGATACAGTGGCTGCAACAATGGGTTCAAGCATAAAAATGATTGAGAGGATGTTACAGGACTGGGCAATGTTTCCTTTTGTTGTACATATGGTCGCTCTGAGTCGGAACCAACTCAACAACACCTAACAACAACTACAGATGACCACAAAAAGAGCTAGACATGTAGACATAATCAGAGATCCATATACATTTATGAAGACCAGTCATCCCAGTTTTCTCAACCGAGACATCTAACTTTCAGTGCTTCAACCTGGATAGTTCCAGGCATAGCAGGATGAGTTGGTCACTCTAAGATGTAATAGAGTCTTAATCTTGTGTCTAATGCATTTTCACTACCATGCTAAAAAGAAGTTTGATCTTCTTTAGATCCATGATAAAAAAGAACTACATAAAATTAATATATACCCTTAAATTGTTTACAGTATAAGAGAGAATCATTGTTAATATGGACTAAAATGTTTGGGACAAAAAGGGAATTGAAAAACATTGATCAAGGCAGTACCAAATGGCAAGTAAGTTATTCATGTTAGCAAAGGTAATTTGATAATTGGATTTTCTAGTTTCTGTCAAAAAGAGTAAGGGTGTACAAATCACTGAGGTAGAAATTTGGAAATAATATGAAAAAATACTGTATCATTTTTAAATTAAGACACTATACTATGTTTTTTAAGAAATAAAGTTCCAGTAGTTGCTGGTTGCAACAAACTAAACCAGCAGTTAAAGTTTCTTAGTAGTAGATAGGATGGAAGAAACACAATTGTCCCTTTGTGAGACTGAAAGGAATGGAAGGGGAGAGGAGGAGAGACTAGGCAAGGGAAGAGGAGATGGGACAGGACAAGAGGAGACATTAAGCAAGCCCTAAAATCCGTTATTGGGAGAGTAGCTGAAATTTGGCATATCAAAGGGAATTAGTACAAGTCCCAATCTATGAGATGAAGGTGTAATGTTCTTCTTATCTTTAGAAATTTTGATTGGAAATTAAGGAAAAGAAGGAAATTTTCTTCCGTCATGGCACTCTTAGCTCCAAAAATATGAAGTCATTATTCAAAGACTGAGGTGTTCTGCTTATGCAAAAAGACAGGTCTCGCATCCTCCATTCTTTTGTCAAGAATCAGTAAGTATCAGATG
>NW_004445661.1:0-5817 GCF_000243295.1 Trichechus manatus latirostris | reverse complement strand
GAAAGTATTAGCCCAAGAGACAGAAAGGGCCACATAAACCAGAGACTCCATCAGCCTGAGACCAGAAGAACTAGATGGTGCCCGGCTACCACCAATGAGTGCCCTGACAGGGAACAAACCAGAAAGTCCCAGAAGGAGCAGCAGAAAGGTGGGGTGCAGAACTCAAATTCTAGTTAGAAGACCAGACTTAATGGTCTGACTGAGAACCCCAGAAAACATGACCCCTGGATTCTCTATCAGCCCAGAACAAAAACAATTTCTGAGGCCAACTCTTCCGACAGGGTTTGGACTGGACTGTAGGACATAAAGTGATACTCATGAGGAGTGTGCCTCTTAGCTCAAGCAGATACAAGAGACTAAATGTGCAGCTTCTGTCCAGAGGTGGGATGGGAAGGCAGAGAGGGTTAGGAGCTGGTGAGTGGACATGGAGAATCAGGGGTGGAAAGGAGGAGTGTGCTGTCACAGTATGAGGAGAGCAATTAGAGTTACATAACAATGTATGTATAAATTTTTGTGTGGGAAAAAATAAAAAATAATAAAATGATCTCATAAAAGAGCTAACATCCAAATATAACAAGAAAGGGAGAGGGAGAGAGAGGAGAGATTGATTAGGAGGTTATTAAAAAAAAAATCAGACAAGAACATGAGGGTGTGGAACAGGATGGTAGCAATAGTAGTGGTGAAAGATAATTAAATTCTGCATACTTCTAAGGTACAGCCTAAGATTGGATGTAGGTATAAGACCTAAAGTTTTTTGGCCCGAAGAAGTGAAAAGATGGAAGTACCATTAATTGGGATAGGAAAATTTGTGGGGGAGCAGGTTTAGGTAGGTAGACGGGAGAAATACAGAACATAGTTTTGGACATACTGTGTTTGGAACATCCGTTAGTCATCCAAGTGAAGATGTCAAGTGAAGTTGGCAATTGGATATATAAATCTGGAGTTCAGGTGAGAAATCTGGTCTAGAAATATAAATCTGGGAAATCAGAATAGATATATTATGTATGCATGTTTTATATGTAGGTATAACATGAGGTCACTATGGGTCAAAAATTGACTCAATGGTACCTAACAACAAAAACATATATATGTGTATGTGTGTATGTATGTATGTCATGGGACTGGATGAGTTTATCATGTAAGTCCCTTTATTATGTTTCCTTAGCCTATTGAGGGATTCACTACATTGGAGATAGCCAGTACCTAGCAGAGCAATGGTGAGGCTTGGGGAGAACATCTGGTTCCTGGAAGCAAGTGGTGGTTGTTCCTGACTGGAATTGTGATGCTTAGTGTATACTATAGTACCCATTAGAAACAGCAATAAAGCTCAGTAAAGGTACTGGCACCTCATTCATCTCAGTAGTACAGTGAGTATGTCAAGATAGCTCACTCAATTTGTTAATAAATACATGATATCTTCTGGTAACTCCTGAGAACATGGACATGTTCCAGGAACTTTGCAGGGCTCTGAGGTCTTGCATAGCATGTGGGGGCAAAAAACAATGAAGGCAAATTATATTGTTATAACTATTATAACTATACCAAGAAATTTGGAAGACAGCTACCTGGTTAACCAAATGGAAGAGATCCATATTTATGCCTATTCCCAAGAAAGGTGATCCAACCGAATACAGAAATTATTGAACAATATCATTAATATCACATGCAAGCAAAATTTTGCTGAAGATAATTTAAAAGTGGTTGCAGCAGTATATTGACAGGGAACTGCCAGAAATTCAAGCTGGATTCAGAAGAGGACGTGGAACCAGT
The DNA here is from genome assembly GCF_000243295.1 of Trichechus manatus latirostris. Classification (NCBI taxonomy): domain Eukaryota; kingdom Metazoa; phylum Chordata; class Mammalia; order Sirenia; family Trichechidae; genus Trichechus; species Trichechus manatus. The sequence goes on along the minus strand of NW_004445661.1, from coordinate 4,047 downwards.
GATATCATTGCTAATGTCAGATGGATCCTGGCTGAAAGCAGAAAATACCAGAAAGAAGTTTCCCTGTGTTTTATTGACTATGCAAAGGCATTCGACTGTGTGGATTATAACAAATTATGGATAACATTGCAAAGAATGGGAATTCCAGAACACTTAATTGTACTCATGAGAAACCTGCACATAGATCAAGGCAGTCGTTTGAACAAAACAAGGGGATACTGCGTGGTTTAAAATCAGGAAAGGTGTGCTTCAGGGTTGTATCCTCTCACCATACCTATTCAATATCTATACTGAGCAAATAATCTGAGAAGCTGGACTCTATGAAGAAGAACGAGGCATGAGACTTGGAGAAAGACTCATTAACAACCTGCGTTATGCAGATGACACAACCTTGCTTGCTGAAAGCAAAGAGGACTTGAAGCACTTACTGATGAAGATCATCAAAGACCACAGCCTTCAGTATGGATTACACCTCAGCATAAAGAAAACAAAAACTCTCACAACTGGACCAATAAGCAACATCATAATAAACAGAGGAAAGATTGAAGTTGTCAAGGATTTCATTTGAATTGGATCCACAATCAACACCCATGGAAGCAGGCATCAAGAAATCAAAAGACATATTGCATTAGGCAAATCTGCTGCAAAAGACCTCTTTAAAATGTTAAAAGGCTAAGATGTCACCTTGAAGACTAAGGTGTGCCTGACCTAAGCCATGGTGTTTTCAATCGCCTCATATACATGTGAAGCTGGACAATGAATACGGAAGACCAAAGAAGAATTGATGCCTTTGAATTATCACGTTGGCGAAGAATATTGAACATACCATGGATTGCTAAAAGAAGGAACAAATCTGTCTTGGAAGAAGTATAACCAGAATGCTGCTTAGAAGCAAGAATGGCGAGACTAGGTTTCAGATACTTTGGACATGTTATCAGGAAGGATCAGTCCCTGGAGAAGGACATCATGCTTGGTAAAGTAGAGGATCAGTGAAAAAGACCCTCAAGGAGATGGACTGACACAGTGGCTGCAACAATGGGCTCAAGCATAACAACAATTGTGAAAATGGCACAGGACTGGTCAGTGTTTTGCTCTGCTGTACACAGGGTCATTATGAGTCGGAACGGACTGGATGGCACTTAACAACAACAACAAAAGCTATAAAAAAGGCTGATGAAGCCTGCTTAAAATCAGTTTTTGATAAATTATAACAGATCTATTTTTTCCTAAGTATGATGATAGGAAAATTGGTTTATTTCCTTCCTGTGTATAAAGTTGCTCAGTTGATATAACATGGTCATTTAAAAGATCAAAGACTGTTCACCTTGTTTTGGAATAAATTTTATTGATCCAAACCACAGGTGTTGTTCTGGTACTAATGGTTTCATTTGTTCTTGGGAGAAATTGACGGTCTTTATTTCCTTCTATTTGCCATTCTTTTCTTTCCAAACCAGTTTATTGTGTAGGGCTATGCCTTTTCTAAGGAGCCTTGGTGGTACAGTGGTTAAGTGGTTGGCTGCTAACCAAAAGTTTGGTGGTTCAAACCCACCAGCTGCTCTGCAGGAGAAGGATGTGGTAATCTGCTTCCATAAAAATTATAGCTTTGGAAACTCTATGTGGCAGTTCTTCTTTGTCCTGTAGGGTTGCTATGAGTTGGAATCAACTCAATGGCAGTGGGTTTGGTTTTTGTGGATGCCTTTTCTGTTTTTATTTTATAAAAGCTTCTGAAAATTGTTTTGGTTATCTGAAATTTATCTAAACAGTTTCTTGTTCTCAACTCACCTATTTTTATTTCTGGTGAAAATTAACTGAAGTATGGAACATTGACTCTACTTAATAGGCCTTCCTATTTTAATTTCCACCACTCATATGTCAGTTTGTACTGTGGTGGCTTGTGTGTTGCTGTGATGCTGGAAGCTATGTCACCAGTATTTTAAATACCAGCAGGGTCATCCATGGTGGTCAGGTTTCAGTGGAGCTTCCAGACGAAGACAGGCTAGGAAGAAGGACTTGGAGATCTACTTCTAAAAAAAAAATTGGCCAGTGAAAACCTTATGAATAGCAGCAGAACATGGTCTGAATCTGCTGCAAAAGACCTCTTTAAAGTGTTAAAAAACAAAGATGTCACTTTGAGGATGAAGGTATGCCTGACCCAAGCCATGGTATTTTCAATCGCCTCATATGCATGTGAAAGCTGGACAATGAATAAGTAAGACCAAAGAAGAATTGATGCCTTTGAATTATCATGTTGGCGAAGAATATTGAACATACCATGGATTGCCAAAAGAAGGAACAAATCTGTCTTGGAAGAAGTACAACCAGAATGCTCCTTAGAAGCAAGGATGGCGAGACTTTATCTCACGTATTTTGGACATGTTATCAGGAGGGAACAGTTCCTGGAGAAGGACATCATGCTTGGTAAAGTAGAGGGTCAAGGAAAAAGAGGAAGACCCTCAAGGAGATGGACTGACTCAGTGCAACAATGGACTCAAACAAAGCAATGATTGTGAGGATAGTGCAGGACCAGGCAGTTTTTGTGTTCTGTTGTATATAGTGTCGCTATGAGTCATTAAGATTCGTTTATATTCCTATCACAGCAACAATGGAAAGTCACTATTTTTTAAGAAACAGCAATGTAGGTGATACATAGTACCAAGTTAAGTGTAAAAATAATACAATAATGACTTTTTTCTAATTGTGTACAACAAAATTTGATAGAAATACTTCGGCCACACAACACTTGCCATTTTTAACTCTATATTTGCAAAAGCGTTTGCATCTGTAAGATAAAGCTTAACAATGGTAATGACTGAATTCTTAGTTATATCCAGAGTTTTGGTAATAAACACTCTGAAGTTTGCAATGAAGTCAAATAAGAGCACTACTCAATATTCTGTACAGTTTTTTGTGCTTTTTGGGTATTGGTGGCTAAATTCATATGGTTACTTGTACGAAGGTAGCAAAGAAATGAGAAGCATGTAGGGAAACTAAACTGCATTACAGGTATATCTTGTTTATGGTACGCAACAAATTCCAGATGAAAATCTGGACTTGCAAAATAAACCCATTAAGAGTTGATTATTTGATTTTCAGTAGGATTCACTGCAGGGTACTTTTAAATAGTAGGCTCTAGAAAGCATTGCAATGCTTGTCACTTTTATTGCTAAAAGCAAGGCAGATGTACCTCTGTTACATTAGAGCTGAGCCATGGGTATTACAAACAAGTTCTGGGTCTTTCTCACAGATAGGCTTTTCCCCCTCCCCCACAAGGAACAGGTGCATTTAGTGCTACAGTTTTGTCCATATTTCTGCCAAAATTTGTCTAACAAACTTAGCATTCTGCAGTGGCTATAGAGTTGCTGCTGCTATTAATTGCTTTTGTGATTGTACCTGAGAGGAAGGTATTTCACAAATAATGTACTGCGGTGGGTCTGGGAGGAAAAAGCACAAGGTCTTCTGCCTGAGAATAAACTTCCTTGTATCCTGATTTTTCTATAACCATTTACTATTACTCAGTGGTAGAAGCACAAAAACCAGAGTTTTTTGGCTTCAGATCTGTTTATATACGGGCATTGTTCTAAACCATTTGTGACCTGGGCAGGATTAAACTTTGAGCTTCTGCTACCCTAGCTAAGAAAAAATTCAAATGACACATATGGAGATAGAAATGAAGAGGTTTTTTCTTTTTTTAACTTGTTCTCTTAGTGTATATTTTCAGATTATTTTAAAGGAAATGGGTTAGCAAAGCCATTTCTGACTTATTTGAATAGTTGATTTTGTTTTTAATCTTTTACGTCTCTCTCTCTCTCAACAATTAAATTAAATCAAGGCAATACAGAGAAATAAAACACTGGTATAAACTTAGAAAAATAGGGGTAAATATTAAGGTAACCACAAAGGAAACTAACAATCCTACACATCAAAATAAAAAACCAGAAAAATATAAAAACTCAGCAACACAAAATCAACAACTATGAAAAAGATGAAAAGAAAATACGTAAAGAAAAACAACTCAGCACAGAAAATTAAGTGGAACAAAGAAACTGT
>NW_004445660.1:2816-5831 GCF_000243295.1 Trichechus manatus latirostris | reverse complement strand
TGAGTCAGAATTGACTCAATGGCAATGGGTATAAAGGGTAGTTAAATTTGAATTATTTTGAATTGCTTATGTGTATGTACACTGATATAAAATAAAAATATTGCACGGGAAATACTTATACTAAAAAGTGTTTTTTTGAAATAAATTATAAATATCTAAATTATATATATGCACATATTTCTTTAATTATATTTCCCTGATGATTTGTCTCGCTTTAACAATTCCTTCTTTTGCAGAATTTGCTTATAAAATTCCTTGCAGTTACAGTCCATTTATATTGTAGCATAGCTTTTACATTCATTGCTGCCAACTTATTTCATTATTTTGTTGACTAAAGATTCATTAATGAGAACATATGTTCAACATTAGCATTATGAGTCAGTATACTGAACATGTACTGGCATAAAGTTAACAACTCTGAGAAATTTTCTTCAAATTTCATTTGTTAAAGCACATAATACTATCTTGCTTTTCCATTCTTCCAGATCATGTTGCATCTCTAGATCAATACATTTTTTTCAGTGTTATCCACGGACAAAAAAGAGCATTGTCATCAATTTTTATCCACTTCTCCTTTAACACTACACATGGTGATAAGCCCACTTATTTCCATGCGGGAAGAGTTCTTAACAATATTCACGTTTTATTAAAAAAATCAAAATTTTCAGGTGATGAAGTCCATTTCAAAAGATAGTCATGGCAAGTGCTCTAATACTTATCCTCTTCTAGTTAGAATTTCTCTTCTCATTAATGAGTAATGCTGTCTTTTTTAAGAAAAGCTTTGATACTTAAGGGGATAAATTTTTCATCATTTATTTCTTTAACACGTTCAACAAGTTCTTTGAGCAATGGAGTACTTCAATAACACTGCTTGCTTTTCTATTTGCATAATCCTATTGCAAAAGAGATAATGAAAACTGTGACCAAGAAATAAGCAGGCTTTGCTCAATACAGATAATTTTAAAAGTCAACAAGAATCTTTGTGAGGCTTTTCTTCAGAATTAAAATATGATTTCAGTGCTTCAAATCAATGAAGAGTCTCTCATCTGCATTTGTTCAAGACAGTCAATGGGTTTTTGAATGACAGGGAATTGAAGAATACTGGATAGTAACAAAACTACAAAATTTTTTTAATTGCTCAGTTCAAACAGTATAAATGCTGAAGTAAGGGAACAATTTTATGACAATTCAATGGCAATAAAAGGACATCAGATGCTATTTTAGCAGAATTATGCAGAATATGAGATGTACAGCCAGCATCTTCCATAGATCATTTATGCTTTGCTTCAACTTTGAATGCACATTTTGCACTTTTATTCAAATATCCATCAAAATTTGGTATTTGTATTATCTCTACCAAAAGCAGTACAATTTTTCTCATTAACTCGTAACTCAAAAGGAGAGTCTCTACAAAAATCTGCTATTGTTTCTGAAGTCTTGTCCGTAAGGAATTTTACTCACAATAGCCTTATAAGTAAGCTTTTGTCACAATAAAATTATTGCACAAAGGAAAAATGCTTTCTTGTATTGTTATTACTTGTATCTGTGGCTATGTCATAAAAAGATGAAGCGTTTAGATCTTTGAAAATCTCTGTAATAGTAAATGGAGCTATTACTTTTTTTAAAATTATTGCAGTAGATTTCACCCTGGCTTTCAATTTTGGAACTGATGTAATTGATCTCAATGAATTGTATACGTGAAAAATGTTGAATTGGCAAATGTTATCTATATGTTTACCTACAGCAATAAAAAATATTCTGGTAGTGGTACAAACCGTCATTTGAGCTGAAAGACTGATGATGATGTGTAGTTTGGAAGGCCATTACAACTTCTGCTGTGATTATCTTCTTCATGGGAATTTCTTTTAATAAAAAATGTGTTATTTTATCACTGTCTTTGGTATTAGTTGAGGAAATCATACATCTCTCATGTTCAATTGTTAGTCTAGGGTAGCTTATATCTGACTTTCCATCACTGTCTATAGTGAATGAACAATTGTATACTGCACAAAGAGCTTCAAAAGGACTTGTTCTCGGTTTAATAAATGTCCACTGTCCAGAAAATTCATCACATTGACACTTGCATTTTGGAATTTTGAGATTCAAATATACACAAATAAAAAAGAGATAATAGCAACCACTACAGGAAAAGATTGAATTTGAAAATCTTACTGCCACATCAGTGTGTCTGTAAGTCACAAGTCTGAATAAGCAAGTAAACAGGAGTTGAATGGTTGAAAGTGTTGTAAACTTCAGAAGTAACAATAAATTGAACTAAATATTTGGTGCAAAAAAATAAAGTGACTTTCCCATATGCCTCAAGGAAGAGTGGTACTTAGGACACACAGCTTTATCTTAAGAAAGCCTGAGTGGATCTTATATAAGGTTTTGGTTAACCCGGTATTCGGGGGTTGTCTGACGTTCGGAATCGGGAGTGTTTAGGGACTGAGGAACTTTCACCTGTGTTCCTACGGTCACTAAAATAAGGATGGTAAGGACTGGCTGACTTTCAGAAGCACGGCCACCAGAGTGAGGTACATGCTGATTGGCTGTTGTCTAGAACTGTGAGGCTGTTGTTCATTGGTTGAGTTTCAGGACAGGACTGGAGGTTTATCACTGATTGGCTGACTTTCAAAACCTGGAGCCCTCATTGATTTGCTAAGTTTCAGAAGCACAGTTCCTAGAGTGATGCCATCTTGACCGGCTGATTATACTGATTGACAGTTACATCTAACTAACTACCTAACTAATTAATTAGTGCAGTTTGCAAACATTTTCTCATGATTTGTAGCTTGCCTTTTCATTTTAACAAGGGATTTTACAGAGCAAAAGTTATGTTTTTTAATTTTCGTGTGACTCAATGTATCAATTTTTCCTTTTATGGATCATGTTTTTGGTGTCAAGTCTGAAAACTCTTTGCCTAACCCTATATCCTGAATATTTTCTTCTAAAACTTTAATAATTTTGTTTCACATTTAAATCCATGATCCATTTTAAGTTAATTTTTGTATAAGA
>NW_004445660.1:0-1077 GCF_000243295.1 Trichechus manatus latirostris | reverse complement strand
AACTACATTAGTGTTTCATTGAATAACTGGGGATTATAGTATAACCAAGTTAAATTTCTACTCAGCCTAATCAGAAAACCTGGAAATATAAATTAAAATAACTACAACAATATCTTTTTCCCATAAATTTGACCAAAATTTTAAATACTGACAAAAAAATGTCTCTGAGTGTACGGTATTCACATACAATAATCTGTGAAAATATGAGTTAGCATGGCACTTTTGGAATGTAATCTCAGCAATATTCATAAAAATTAAAATAATTTCATCCTTTTCCAGTTTAGGAGCCCTGGTGGTGCAGTGGTTAAGTGGTTTTTTTTTTTTCCACTTTAACCTGATTTCCATGTTACTGTGTCTTTCCTTTAAGATAATATGCCCATTTTCCCAAGAATTCAAGTTCGAAGATGTTGATTTCAGTTTTATTAATCTTAGTAAACAGTAGGAAACAACTGTGAGTCCATTAGTTAAGAGAAAGGTTAAGGTAATTATGGCACATGCATTTTCTAATTCTAGGCAGTAGTTACAAAACTGAAGTAGAATTAACGTATTCTGTTATGGAAAGATTTTGCATTCCTTTTATTAACTGATAAAGACAAGTGGAAGAACAACATGCACATCACTACGCATGTATGTTAAAAATCACAATATTTTAATTGTTTATAATAGCAAAAAGATGGAAACAACCTAGATGCCCATCAACAGATAAATGGATAAACAAACTATAGTACATACACACAATGGAGTATTATGCAACGAGAAAGAACAATGATGAATCTGTGAAGCATCTCATAACATGGATGAGACTGGAAGACATCATGCTGAGTGAAATAAGTCAAGCACAAAAGGACAAATATTGTATAAGATCTCTACTGTAAAAACTCATGAAAAATTTTACACACAAAAAGCAACAATCTTTGTTGGTTACAAGGGATGGAAGGGGTGGGGGTTATTAAATAGACAATAGAAAAGTGGTAACTTTGGTGAAGGGTAAGAGAGTACACAATACTGGGGAAGCCAGCACAACTTGTACAAGGAAAGGTCATGGAAGCTCCATAGACACATCCAAACTCCCTGAGG
>NW_004445659.1:5067-5823 GCF_000243295.1 Trichechus manatus latirostris | reverse complement strand
CTGAAACTTCCTATTTTTTTGCTGAGACTTTCTATTTTTTCATTTGTTTCAACCATCTACATAATTTCTCATTTAGTCATTTTTATGGTGGCTACTTTAGAATTTTTATCAGATAATTCTAACATCTCTGTCATCTCCATGTTGGAATCTATTGATTATTTTTTTTCATTCAGTTTGAGATCTTCCTGGTTCTTACTATGAGAAGTTAACATTATGGATTGTGAAACACGGGACATTTTATGGACTAATTTTTGAGACTCTAGATCTTATTTAAACCTTCTGTTTTAGCTGGTACATTGTAGTGAAATGAGTTCCTTTATATGGCTTTTTGCCTTGATTCTTTGGGAAAACAGCTTGAGAGATTTTTTCCCCTAAACCCTGAGCAGTTACCTTTTAGTTTTTTTACCACAGAGGGTTTGTTACTTTTATCCAGACTAACTGACATTTCCTCCTAAGCTGTAGACAACTTGATGGTTTGATACTTCTGTCTAGCCCTGGGCTGCAGTCTGCCCTGTTTGGTCTATGTTATGCATTTTGTAGGGACTAGTCAGTTTACTATGCAAATCGAGTATCTTGTGGTCCATGGAGAAGATCTGGTCAGTTCATGGCTCTGCAGGGAGGGCCATATGCTGAAATTTACAGAGAGTTTTCTTATATTAGCAGTCAGCCCCACAGAGGTTTTAGAGAGGCGAGAAGAGACAAGAGAGAAGTAGAGAGAGAGGAGGCAAAGAACCTCCTAAAAGAGCTGTAATATGG
>NW_004445659.1:3121-4291 GCF_000243295.1 Trichechus manatus latirostris | reverse complement strand
TGATGGTAATTTTCATACCTCCTCCTAAAGTTTGGGGACCTCTGATGCCACTAGATCACATAAAGAAAAATAATTAAGAATTGAAAATAACCTAACACTTTTCAGGATGTATGAGTAGGACAAGGATTATGAGCTGTTTAAGACTGGACTTTCTTCCTGAGCCCATTACAGGTTCCTGGGGACCGAAACTTTAATTGTGAGGGACTTCAGGTAGTTTGAATTTAAAATTCTGTCTCTCTTGTATTGAGGTTACAAAGTATGAAATATAATCTCTTTGTCACCTCCTCATTTAGTAAAAGTATCAATGATAGTTGTGTTAGACAATTTGCATACACAGCATTGTCTCATACAATCTTTCCACAACTCTACAAAAATGTATTGCTTTCCTTATTTTTCAGATGAGAGAGGCTAAATGAATTGTCAAAGACCAAAATGCTATTAAGAATCAGAGTTTGTATCAAAGTCAGGGTATATGTGACTTTAATACTATCCCTCTTTTGATTAATCCACAGTAACCAAAGGGTAAATACAACCCATTGTCTCCCATGCCAGCATGTGTATATAGTCAATGTGGTGGAGCTTCTAGTTAAAGACGGCAGACTTAACATGAGTATTTACTTCTATTTCCTCTTCACACCCACTAATATGACTCTAAAGGACATGAGGATATAAGAAAAAACAGAGGGAATTGGCAGACCTGAAAATGCTGAAACCTAAACTGACAGAGAAGCCATGAAACAACCTTGCTTGTGCTGCAGAAAGCCAGAAAGGCTAGAAATTGGTGCATCAAACAACTCGGGAGAAAACAGACTGAAAACAAAAAAACTGGCTGAGAGCTATTAAGAATCAAGGATGTGTAGATATCCTAGTCCACTTTGCACATTCAGGATAATGCCCTTCCCCCATGTTAACAGATAACAATGTTTACCCACTGGAGAGGAACAATTGGAGACTCTGAATTTGAAGACAGCATGCACAGCTAAGAAGAGCTCATCTTAATTCTTTGAACTTGTGAATGAATATGTTACCTACATGGCAAAGGAGAATTGAAGTTGCAGATGGATTTAAGGTTGCCAATCAGCTGACTTTAAAATAAAGAGATTATCCTGATTATCTGGATGTGCCTGATGTAATCTCAAAAGTTCTTAAAAGTGGAATAAAGACATAGAG
>NW_004445659.1:0-1049 GCF_000243295.1 Trichechus manatus latirostris | reverse complement strand
GAGGATAATGCTTAAGAACTCAGGGTATCTGCCCATTTCTTAGCTCTCTGAAGCAGAACCCACTGATATCAAAGAATAAAGCTACTTCCTCAGTTCTCTGCTTTTCAGTCTTTCTCAAAGTTCACCAAAGAATACCAACCCCGGGAAGGTAGGGAGATGAGGGTGGGAAAGGGATGTCTAGGACATACTCGTGAACAGTTCCCTGTAACAGAGATTTTCTTTGAATCTTCTTTTATGGTGATTTTATAATCTTCATCACAATGAATTATGATTTTATATTTTAAAAATCATGGTTTAAATTATTGCTTTGATATGTTAAATTTCCCTCTAAATTTTTAAGTAAAACTGATACTTTAGGAAGCTTAACCATAATTATCTTTTTAGAGATAAGGAAAGCAAGGCTTTAGACTAGGTACTACCTCACACAATGTCACAAACACACTCACAATATCACAGTCTCTCATAATTACATTCAGATCACAATCACACATACATATATAAACACACACAGTCTTCCATCCAGTTTTTCTAACTCCTGTAAGTCACAATCAAACACACACAAACATTTACCAAAGTCTCTATGCACATGATCTCCCACTCAATCATAAATCCGAACTCACTGCTACTGAGTGGATTCCGAACCCCATAGGGTTTCCAAAGCTGTAAATCTCCACAGAAGTTCTTGCTGAGTGGCTGGTGGTTTCGAACTGCCAGCCTTTCTGTTAGATTGCTTTAACCCGTGACACCAGGGCTCTCAGTTAAAACTCACACACACTAATCTCAAAGCCGTAACAGCAAAATCACCTATCCTATCACTGTCACACAATTCAGCCACAGATTTGGGTACAGTCACAAACCACTTTCACATACTCATTGTCCTCTCACCTGTGACAATCTCAAATGCAAACCATCTCACACACGACCAAGAATCAGAACACAGAAACATAATCTCTTATTCACTAGATACAGCATTTCCTCCTATCACACTTCATGGGTTTCTGGCCCCTCAGTAAGGTTAAGTCTTTAGCCTGGATTTGTTCCTTCTGGCA
>NW_004445658.1:0-5908 GCF_000243295.1 Trichechus manatus latirostris | reverse complement strand
TTAATGAAGAAGTTAAACTGTCCCTGTTTGCAGATGATATGATACTATACATAGAAAACCCTAAAGACTCCATGAGAAATCTACTGGAACTAATAGAAAAATTCAGCAGAGTAGCAGGATACAAGATAAACATACAAAAATCAGTTGGATTCCTATACACCAATAAAGAGAAGGATGAAAAGGAAATCAGGAAACAATACCATTTATAATAACCTCTAAAAAAAAAAAAAAAAAAACTTGAGAATAAATCCAACCAGGGATGTAAAAGACCTATACAAAGTAAACTACAAAGCACTTCTGCAAGAAACCCAAAGGGATATACATAAATGGAAAAACATACCATGCTCATGGATAGGTAGACTCAACATTGTGAAAATGACAATTCTACACAAAGTAATTTACAAATACAATGCAATCCCGATCCAAATACCATCAACATTCTTCAAAGAGATGAAAAACTAAACATTAACTTTATATGGAAAGGGAAGAGGCCCCGAATAAGTAAAGCACTATTGAAGAAGAAGAAGAAAGTTGGAGGACTCACACTACCTGACCTCAGAACCTACTATACATCTACAGTACTCAAAACAGCCTGGTACTGGCACAATAGCAGATACATTGACCAATAGAAGAGAATTGAGAACCCAGATGTAAATCCATCCACCTACGGTCACCTGATCTTCGACAAGGGCCCAAAGTCCATCAAATGGGGAAGATACAGTCTTTTTAACAAATGGTGCTGGCAAAACTGGATATCCATCTGCAGAAAAATGAAAGAAGACCCATACCTTACACCATGTACAAAATCTACTTCAAAATGGATCAAAGGCCTGAATATAAAGCCTAAAACTATAAAGGTCATAGAAGAAAAAATAGGACCAATGCTACAGGTCCTAATGCATGGCATTAACAGCATACAAACCATAACCATCAACACAAAAACCCCAGAAGATAAGCTAGATAACTGGGATCTTCTAAAATTCAAACACCTATGCTCTTCAAAGACTTCACCATACTGGGGAAAAAAATTTCGACTGTACAAGTCAAGAAAAGTCTAATCTCCATAATCTACAAGAAAATCCAACTCTTCTACAACAAAAAGACAAATAATCCTATTAAAAAATTGGCAAAGGAAATGAACAGACACTTCAGCAAAGAAGACGTTCAAGTGGCCAAGAGACACATGAGGAAATGCTCACGATCACTAGCCATTAGAGAAATGCAAATTAAAACCACAATGAGATACCATCTCACGCCGGCATTACTGGCACAAATCAAAAACACTGGAAATAACAAATGTTGTAGAGGCTGCAGGGAGATTGGTACTCTTATGCACTGCTGCTGGGAATGCAAAGTGGTACGACCATTTTGGAAAGTGATATGGCGCTTCCTTAGAAAGCTAGAAATAGACGTACCATGGGATCCAGCAATCCCATTCCTAGGAATATATCCTAGAGAAATAAGAGTCATCACTTGAATAGACATATGCACACCCATGATCATGGCAGCACTGTTCACAATAGCAAAAAGATGCAACAACCAAGATGCCCATCAGCAGATGAATGGATAAACAAACTATGGTACATACACACAGTGGAGTACTACTCAACAAGAAAGAACAATGATGACACTGTGAGGCATCTCATAACATGGATGAAACTGGAGGACATTATGCTCAGTGAAATAAGTCAATCACAAAAGGAGAAATATTGTATGAGAAGTCTATTGTAAAAACTCATGAAAAAGTTTACACACAAAAAGTAACAATCTTTATTTGTTCAGAGGGATGGGAAGGATTGGGTGGAAATACTAAATAGGCAATAGGTAAGTGGTATCTTTGGTGAAGGGTGCGACAGTACACAATCCTGGGGAAACCAGCACAACTTGTATAAGAAAGGTCATGGAAGCTCCCTAGACACATCCAAACTCCCTGAGGGACTGAATTGCTGGGCGGAGGGCTGTGCGGTCCATGGTCTCGGGGAACATCTGGCTCAATTGGCATAACACATTTTATAAAGACAATGTTCTACATTGTACCTTGGTGAGTAGTGCCTGGGGTCTTAAAAGCCTGTGAGGAGCCATCTAAGATACTCCACTGGTCTCACCCCTTTGGGAGCAAGGGAGAATGAAGAGAACAGGATACAAGGAAAAGATTAGTCCAAAGGACTAATGGACCACATCTACCAAGGCCTCCATCAGACTGAGTCCATTACAGCTAGAAGGTGCCTGGCTACCGCCACTGACTGCTCTGACTGGGATCACAACAGAGGGTTTTGGACAGAGCTGGAGAAGGATGTAGAACAAAATTCTAACATACACAAAAAGACCAGATTTACTGGCCTGTAAGAGACTGGGGAAACCCTGAGAGTATGGCCCCCAGACACCCTTTTAGCTCAGTGGTGAAGTCACTTCCTAAATTCACCATTCAGCTGGGGATTGGACAGCCCCATAAAACAAAACAGGAATAATGAGGCACAGCTGTCCAGGGACTAGAAGGGAGAAGGAGACAGGAAAGCTGGTAATAGGGAACCCAAGGTTGAGTAAGGACAGTGTTGACATGTAGTGGGGTTGTTAATAATTGTCATAGGACAACATGTGTACTAACAGTTTGATGAAAATTATTTTGTTCTGTCAACCTTCACGTAAAGTGAGAATAGCAGCACAACTGGAAGAATGTAATCAATGCCACTGAATTGTGCATGTAGAAATTTTTGAAATGTGGTTATGTATATTTTCACAAAAAAAAAAATAAAGGTTGAGAAGGGAGAGGGTTGACATGTTGTGGGGTTGTTAACCAATGTCATAAAACAATGTGTACTGACTGTTTAATGAGAAACTATTTGTTCTGTAAACTTTTACCTAAAGTACAACTAAAAAAAAAAAAAAACTAAAAAAAAGAATTCCTACACTGGCAGGAATGGCAACAGGTACACTGTTGTCGGAGGGCAATTAATTCGAACATATCTTTTAAATTAAATGTGAGTTTACCCTATGTTCCAGGAATTCCCTTCTCAATATCCATCCTTGAAAAATAAACAAACAAAAAATAATAACTACATGCTATCCTTCTTGTGATACTTCTCAGATTCATAAAGCCAGAGTATAAGGAAACAAAATATTACAAATATGCTTCCTAATAATGTATATATATTTTTCTAAAATATTGAGAGGTTAATGCATTGAACTGTGTCTCTCAAAAAGTTATATTGCACTCCTAACCCTTGTACCTGTAAGTATGACCCTGTTTTGAAACACAGTTTTTCTTTGTTATGTTAATGAGATCACGGTGGAGTAGGTTGGGGTCTTACACTTAATCTCTTCTTAGTAGTGTTTAATAAAGAGCAATAGAGACATAGAGAGACACACACACAAGGGGAGACTCCATGACACAAGGGAGGCAGCTGCCTGGGAATGCCAAGGACAGCCAGCAGCCACTAGAAGATTGAAGAGACAAAGGAGGACATTCCCTTAGAGACAGTGTCCTGAATCCAGACTTCTAGATGCCTGAACTGTGAGAAAATAGCTTTTTGTTCTTCAAAGCCACCCACTTGTGATGTTTATCTTTTCTTTTTTTTTTTATTACAGAGGCACGAGGTAACTAAGATAATGGGTATACCCAAATAGTATTTTTATTACAAAAACAATCATAAAGTGTGTGTTTACAGTAATTATTTTATTCTTTGCTTAAAACTAACGACAGACAAATTTACCAAAAATTGATGAGTTTTTCCTATGGGTAAGTTTCTGCATATATTGACACAGTTTCTTACATCTTTCATGTTATAGTTGTTCTGTCGAATTCTCACTAATATGGCATGTCACTTGTTTCTCACTTATCCAGATGCACTCACCATTGCTCTAATAAAAGATATTCTTTTCTAGTTAATGGCCTCTGTGAAATTGAGAATGGGAATGAAAAAAGAATAGCCAAAGCATAGGAACACATTTTTACACTATTATATATAAACCACTTTCTAAACCACGTGAATTAACTAATGAATGTTTATGGTCAATAGTTACGTTTGAGGTGGCTTCTTTTGCTTGAACTTATAGTGAATCAAGACATTGTTCGATCATTAGGTATGAAGCTATTTAAACCTACCAAAAAATGTAGTTTTTTAGTGAAAAAGGAACAACTGGCCTAAAAAGAACTCTTTAGCTATGAATAATTTTTAAGCAACTATTCTAATTTAAAAAATGAGAGAAAAAGACACACTAAAAATCAAATCTTGCCAATTTAGAATGAGACTTCCAAGAATGATCAAGTATCTCACAGCACTTACTAAATGATGGTTTTAGTAGCATATTTTAATACTAATTTTCATTTTGCAAAAATATTATTCTTGATATTACTATATAGTGAGTTTTGATAGGAAATCAAAATGTTGGTAGGGGTATTTCTATCATTATATTTGGAAAAGAGAAATATGAACAATTAACTTAAGAGATTATAAATCTGATTCTATACAAAGAGGATGTTTGTGAATTATTCAGCCAATATGAACAATGTAGTCAGATAACTTTTTTTAGTTATATTAACTGGATAATTACATAATCTCTGCCCCATACGGTTTCCAAGGTGTGACCAGTGGATTTGAACCGCCAACTTTTTGGTTAGCAGTCGAGCTCTTAACCACTGCACTAACAGGTACCAGCAAAGTGATTGGTGTATAGTAATGCTCCATAATATCATTAGCCATCATTAACACTGACTATTACTAAACTCTGGTCTAGGTCTGACTCCAAATCCAGCACACACACACACGTGTCTCTATCAATAGTGTGATACTGCTAAGGCAGAATGCAGGAAATATAAGGCCTAGTTAGGGAGGCTCAATTTTCTTACAAAATTAGCAAACTGTATTCATGTTCAAAGGGAAAGATGCTCACCACATCTGTGTATTACACAGGCAAATCAAATTTTTCTGACATTCTCCAGAGATTTCATGTATGCCGTGAGTGTGTGCCCCATGCAGCGGTGTGAATTCTGCCATAGCTTAAAAATAACTGCCTAAATATTAATCCTGATCTTAAACTTGTTGATTTATTATTCCTATTAGTAGTAATCTTTTCCATTTGAAGAAAAATGTATGTATTTTAAAATGCTTTTACAGACACTATCCCATTCAACTTCCATTCTATAGTTGAGAAAAATTAACGCTTAGAAAGTTCAAAAGACTGAAGTTCACATAGAGAACATTGAGCATTTCTAAAACATATATATAAAATATGGTCTTAAAAAAATCTAACCACCATCCATGGATTTTATTGGCTTAGTAGATAGTATGCATAGCATAAGATAAGAATTCTTAGATTTAGGATTCTGTGTGTGGAAAGTGGTGTAAATATGATAGATATTTCATAAATTCCCCCGGATCTCTGGGAGCTTAGCAGAGTGGCAATTTAGAACAGCTGAGTTGATCCTGGTAGTGTCTTTTACGATTTAGGAGCAATTGCATTAACTGATTTCTTGGGGCCACACCCAGGTGTCCCTAACTTTGACAGACAAGGGACACATTGAGCCCAACCAACTTCCTGTCCTTTCGACATACCCCTTTCTTTATAGTATTCCTGACAATTCCTTTGTTTAAATCTATTCACACATAATAACACCCTCTTGTATTTCCTTAATATATGATTTATCTTTTACAGACTTAAACGAGTAAATTTAAAATTATTACTTTAAAATAATGAAGAGTTCACCTCCTGGCAAAATGGTGCTCTAGGCAGAAGCACCACGCCATCCCTCCACAGCAAAGATCCGAAAAACTAAGCCAAACAGAGAATACAACAATTCTGAAACGCTAAAACATCAAATGAAGAGATAAAGAACTCAGCCAAGCACCCAATGGAGTGAGAATACTGACAGAGAATGGAGAGCGAGGAGAGATTCATGCAGAGGTCCCCT
>NW_004445657.1:0-5699 GCF_000243295.1 Trichechus manatus latirostris | reverse complement strand
CTTCTCTGAGATTGTCTATTTATTTATTTGTTTCAAGCATATTTGTAATTGCTCATTGAAGCATTTTTATGGTGGCTGCTTTAAAATCATTGTCACATAATTCTAATATCACTGTTACGTTGGTATTGGCATCTATTGATTGTCTTTTTTCAAATTTAATTTGAGATCTTCTTGGTTTTGATATGTCAAGTGATATTTTATTGAAATCTTGACATTTTGGGTATTACGTTATGAGACTCTGGGTTTATTTAACCTTTCTGTTCTGTCTTCCTCTGACACCACTCCAGTGAGGGGAAGGGTGGTATACCACCTCATTATTGCCAGGTGGAGCTAGAAGTTCAAATTTCTCACTCAGCCCCTGTTGACACCCAAGGGGAGGGATCTCTTGATTATTGCTGGGCAAAAGTGGGAGTTCCAGCTATATACTAGGCCTTCTTTGATACCTCCCTAGCTGGTAGGGTTAAGAGTGCCTCATTACTGCTCCTCCCATGCCCTACACTAGCACCATGGTGGGGGAAGAGGGCGGTGCATTGGATGCCTCATTACTGGCAGGTGGGTGTGGAAGGCTAGTCTCTTCACATGGCCTCTATTAGTATCACAGGGGCAGCAGTTGTTACCACTCAGTGAGGATGAAAGCCTCAGCTTCCTACTCAGACCACCCCAGGAGGAAAGGGGTGGTGTTGGGAATCCTTGTTACAGCCTGGTAAGGTTGGAAATCTAGGCTTCCCCTTTGGTCTTTGCTGGCATAGGTGGGAGTGTGATCATAGTTTTTTCTGTGGTGGGTGTTTGGCTGAAGTAGAGAAGTTATTGTCTAAAAGTTTTCTGTCCCACTAGATTGCCCCTTTCCTGATCCTTTGAGAAGAGAGAGTAGGCTTTTGTTAGGGCTTTTCTTTGTCTGTGCCTCTTGGTATTTCCAGGTTGCTGGCTTCTGGGATTTACGAGGCAAAAATAAAACCCAGAGAACTTGTTACTGTGTCATTCCCTAGGTCCCAAGGTTCCTAGTCAGTCTGCCTTCTCTCCATTTTTCAGAGTCTTCTTATGTTTGTTTTATATATAATACCCAGAGTTTTTAGTTGTATTTATCAGGAGGAATAGGTAAAATTATGTCTACTTCATCTTTCCAGAAGTGGAAATCTGGCAATGTGTTTTTTAATCCCTCTTTTCTAACACTGATGTGTTAGGCAGCATTTTAACACTATGACATTAGTTATATCCTCATTCACTTATCTGTTAATTCATTGAGAATATATTGAGCTCCTACCACCTACCCAAATCTGACCCAATCCGTGAAGATACAGGGATGAACAAGACCCCGTTTTCACAGTCCAATGGAGGAGACACTACAAAGTAAAATGGGTTGTAATAGAGATCTGTACAAAGTGCTACAGGAGACAAAGGAGAAAGCAATTAATTGGAATGGTGCAGACATGAGGGTAGAATACATTTAGGGAAGGCTCCACAGAGAAAATGATATTTGAACTGGATTAAAGAATGAAGAGGAGTTTCCCTGATGGGTAAGAGGGAAAGCCATCAGAATCAACCTGAAGAGCATGAGCAAAGGCAAGAGACATGAAAGAGAAGGGAAAAGCAAGTAGCGCTATGTGGGTGGAATATGAGTGGGAGAAAAAAGTGACAAAAGATGAGTAAGGAAAGTAGGTATGAGACAGGTCATGAAAGGTCTTCATCACAAAAGGTCAGAGCCACAGTTTTCCTTAAGCAAAACTCTTGCTGGCTGCAGTGTGTGGGTGGTAAAATACTGCATTTTAGGATGTGACGGAATTAAGTCTCCTCCCATACTTGGTTGCTAAGAATTACTCTCTTTATCCAGCCAAATCACATTTCAGTCAACAGTTTGTCAATCCCAGGGTTCCCAGGCATTGCTACAGTCATATCCCAAAGAGAAAAGACAACTGCATTTCTCTCAACCAATTAGTGGTCAGTTATGGGTCTGCCAGCAATCTAATGTCCCAGAAGTAGTTTGCCATTGAGTTTATTTATATTGCTGCTTCCCTGAAAATGAAAATGAGAGAATAATATACTGAGAAAGTATTAAGAAAGATATTGAGATGGAAGGGAAAACCTGAATCTAAGGCTCCAAACTTATTTTTATCCCAAATGCAAGGCTCACTTATAAAGGAAGTGGAGCTGAAATTGCTGGGCTTTGGCCAGAGCAGCATGTTCATCCCAGAGGTCACAGAAGCAGCAGCTATATTTAAGGGGAGGATTTGCCCCTCTAACACCAACCAGCATTACTATTGGAGAGTCTCCTGGAACTGGATGTCCCCTACTGTGGTTGTCTAATGACCTTTTGATCCTAAGGCAAGACTACAAAGTGCACTCCTATTACATTAGGTTTGCTGCCCTGCTTTGGGGGGAAAAAGTCAGAACCTACAGAACATTTTTCCAGAACATCAGGTTGTAAGTACCTCTAACTTGGAAAATACCCATTGCCATCAAGTCAATTTGAACTCATAGCGACACTGTAGGACAGAGTAGAACTGCCCCATAGGGTTTCCAAGGAGCAGCTGGTGGATTCAAACTGTCAGTCTTTTGGTTAGCAGCCGTAGCTCGCCATAGCTCTTAACCACTGTGCCACCAGGGCTCCACTTATGAGGACAGATATGTAATATTTGTAGTTGAGTTTCCAGGCTGCACAATATTGGACATGACAGCAAGTTCTTCCACTGGAGGGAAAAAATACATACTTAAATCACACAAAGTCCACAATTGCAGTGATTTGCTTTAAAAAAGAAAAAGAAAAAAAAGTCTTCTCTGCAAATTATATGACCTTCATGCTCAAATGTGAGTATCAGACAAGCAGAACCGACCAGGCCAGAGAGCAGCATTCAGAGACGCAGCAGTGGTCCTGGCTGGAGGCAAGACCAGGATGAAAGGTACCATGGCTGCCAGAGGACACAGTAAGCAAGGAGTCTCAAATCCAGAGAATCAGAAGAGAAGCCAGAGTTTGCAATCCAAGTAATTAGGGACAAACAAACAGTTTATAAGCTATAGACAATGTAAGAAACAGGATTTAAAAGCCCGAAAAGATGAGCCACTTTTAGACATCATAGTGCAAGAGAAGACCCTGGGTCAGGGACTTCCTGTCCTCTGGTCTCTCTCTCCTGCTGGTGTGTTTTTGCAACAGCTATGGCTAGAAGAAGAATGTATTAGTCAAGGCAAACTAACTACTGTAACAAATCACTCCAAAATTTCAAAGGCTCAGTACAATAGAAGTTTATTTTTTGCATTCCTAACTGTTTAACAAGCCATTTCAGGGAGCAGCCATCTACACAATGACTCAGGAACCCAGGCTCTTTCTGTCTCATTGCTCTACCCACCTCTAGGTCCTCAGAGCTTTCTCCATTTAGGGGGAAGATGATACAAAAAGAGAAAATCGAGGATGATGCCGTACGTTCTATAGGCCATATGCCATGGCCCCATCTAACTGTAAGAGAGCTAGGAATATATAATCTAGACATACACAAAGGAGGACAAGTAAAGGAGGCTGGTAAACTTATCAGGCCACAGACAGCCTGACTGAAGGAATCTGGAATTAATCGTGTTTATTTTCCCCTGGCCATTTTATGTAACTGTCACCTGTTACCATGGTGTTTTAGTCATCTAGGGGTGCTATAAAAGAAATACAAGTGAATGGCTTTAACAAACAGAAATTTATTCTCTCACAGTTTTGGAGGCTAGAAGTCCAAATCCAGGGCGCCAGCTCCAAGGGAAGTCTTTCTCTCTCTGCTGGTTCTGAAGGAAGGTCCTTGTCATCAATCTTCCCCGGGTCAAGGAGCTTCTCAGTGCAGGAACCCCAGGTCCAAAGGATGTGCTCTGCTCCCAGCATTGCTTTCTTGTTGGTATGAGGTCCCTATGTCTCTCTGCTTGCTTCTCTGTTACATCTCAAAAGAGACTGGCTTAAGACACAATTTAATCTTGCAGATTAAGTCCTACCCTTTAACATAATTTCCGCTAGTCCTATCTCATTAACATGATAGAGCTAGGATTTATAACACATAGGAAAATCACATCAGATGACAAATGGTGGACAATCACACAATACTGGGAATCATAGCCTAGCCAAATTGATACACATATTTTTGGGGGACACAATTCAATCCACGACATATGGATAACCAGAGAAGCCTTGGTGGTGCAGTGGTTAAACGCTCAGTCACTAACCGAAAGGTTGGTGGTTTGAATCCACCAGCTGCTCCATGGGAGAAAGATGTGGCAGTCTGCTCCCCTAAAGATTACAGCCTTGGGAACCCTATGGGACAGTTCTACTCTCTCATATAGGGTTGCTATAAGTCAGAGTTGACTTGATGGCAGTGAGTTTGGTTTTTATTTTTGTTTTTGTTTTTTATTTTATATGGATAACATTATTATTCATAAAACAAACAAATACTAAGTCTGTATCTCCTGAGCAAATCTCATTCTGTCTTCCATATCAGAAAGGCAGGAGAAATTGAGAGTGAATGGAGGTCACAATGGGCATATTTTTATGATTACTCACATTTTCTTGGTAGCATTTCTAGATGAAGAATGGAGATAAGAAGGAATATGAAAATAAGGAATTAACAAGGTTTGAATACCTACAATATGCCAGGTACAATGTTAGGCCCTTTATTATATATAATCTAATTTAATCTCATTAAATCATCATAAAATCTGTATATGGGGAAACTTAGACATAGAGAGTATTTTGGCCCACATTCTCTAGAAAATAAAGCCTGGGACAAGGATGAAATGTTGATTTGGGAGACGCAAACCAAGGGCTACAAGGGTGAGGAAAAAGCAGGGAAGGCAAAGGAAGATGGAAGCAAGGAGAAGTGATGTGTCACTCAGCAAGCAGTTCCACTTGGCATGTAGGACACATCAGGATGGGATGCAAAGAGAAAGCAGGTCTCAAATAGTCCATGGTACAAAGGGAAGCAAGGGAGTTTGTCTGCATTGTTCCTCCTTTCTCCTCTTCCCATTTGTCAAAGTTTGCCCCATAGGGAGTTGACTCACCTGCATTTCTTATTACTTCATCCATCCCCTACGGCAGCTATGGAGCGGTGTTTCACCCAACTCCATAAGTAGCAGAAGAGGCAAGAAATTCTGTGTAAGCAATTTTGGCCAGCACTCAAGACAAGTAACTGGCAGAACTATGTTAAGTCTGAGTAGGGTTGACTGGGCACAGCTGGTAGCTGAAGTCGAATGAGTAGTTGAGGGTCCAGGAGGTAAGCAGTGCTGGTGGAATCTGGGGAGGTGCATAAGATTGGTGCCTGGTAACACACAATGGAATACTACACAACAATAAAGAACAATGATGAATCTGCGAAACATCTCACAACATGGATGAATCTGGAGGGCATTATGCTGAGTGAAACAAGTCAATCACAAAAGGACTACTGCTGTATGAGACCACTATTATAAAAACTCATGACAAGGTTTACACGCAGGCCCCCGGACACCTTTTTGGCTCAGTAAGGAAGTCACTCCCGAGAGTCACCGTTCAGCCAAAGATTAGACAGCCCCATAAAACAAAACGAGACTAATGGGGCACAACAGTCCAGGGACAAGGACCGGAAGGCAGGAGGGGACAAGAAAGCTGGTAATAGGGAACCCAAGGTTGACAAGGGACAGTGTTGACATGTTGTGGGGTTGTTAACCAAGTGTCATAAAACATTGTATGTACTAACTGTTTAATGAGA
>NW_004445656.1:0-5847 GCF_000243295.1 Trichechus manatus latirostris | reverse complement strand
GAGCAGAGAGACACGGGAACCTCATACCACCAAGAAAGCTGTGCCAGGAGCAGAGCGCAGCCTTTGGACCTGAGGTTCCTGCACTGAGATGCTCCCAGACCAAGGGAAGACTGATGACAAGGACCTTCTTCCAGAGCCGACAGAGAGAGAAAACATTCCCTGGAGCTGACACCCTGAATTTGGACTTGTAGCCTCCTAGACTGTGAGAGAATAAGTTTCTCTTTGTTAAGGCCATCCACTTGTGGTATTTCTGTTACAGCAGCACTAGATGACTAAGACAGCAGGGATGAGCCTTCCCCACCGCACCCCTCCCTCACCATGACATCAAGCTGGGGAGAGCACCCAGGTGTGCTGAGCACCACCCATGGGAACTCTCCTCCTGACTTTGGCATGGCGCCGGCACTGACCACTTTCCTGGATCATATCCTCTGAGCCCCAGAGGAAACCATGTCCCTCATCTATCCAGGTGGGAGACTTGGGTGTCACTGCTGCTCATCTATCACTTGTGCTTCTGGGGCAAGAAGTTTCAGGGGTGGGGACAGGGACTCTGGAGAGCTCTTCAAGGACAGAGACTTTTCCACTCTGCATGCTCACCGCCTGACACCAGTGGGCCTGCTCACTTATGGGATGGCAAATGGTTATGGATGGGAGATTAGGAGAAAGCCTTTGGTGGTAGAGGGTGTTGCTATCTCCCTGGATCCAAGGAGTGTCCCCCACCAGGGACCTGGATGCACCCACTGGTAACTAAATATAAGCAAATCCTTCTTATTGTCCCCATCCCTCCTAGTTTCCAATCATCAGACTCACCGCATACCAATGACAACCCAATGGCCCCTTCCAAATTGCCCGGGTTTCGATAAATGAGGAAGTGAGATGCCCAAATCCAGGGCATGACAGGGGGTGCAGCATGTGGTGACGCCCCCTCCTAGTGGGCTCTCTCCCAAGTCCAGGGAGAAACATACCCACACCCTAGCTTCTGTAAAGCCCTCCAGAGGCTGGTCCCACGGCCCTGCCCTCAGCTTCTTCCTTCCAGGTTTTGGCAGAGACTCAGCCTCTGCCAGCACAGATGCCAGCAAATGTGACAGGACCTGGAGGCGTAATATAAATAGCTGCTGATGCCCATCAGATCCTCCTCCCTTGTGGCTTTGGTTCCAAACCTTCCCCCTTTTCATCCCCCGAGTCAAACTGGGGGCATACAGGGGCTCTGCTGGGCTCCACTGCCTCTACTAGCTTAGCTGTGTGACATTTTGCAGGTCACTCAACCTCTCTAGCCGCAGTTACTTCATTTGTAAAATGGAAAAATAATGCCTACCTCTAGGATTATTAAGGGGATTACATCAGTTAATATATGTAAAGCACTTAGATTAGAGAAATGCCTGGCACATTTGCTAGTATTGTTGATGATGATGATGGTAATGATGATGAATAGGTGGGGACCTGGGGCAGGTCAGCAGAGTCAGGCTTGATGTCAGAGGGGATGCAGAGGAGAGAGAGGACTCGGGCAGCAAAAGCCAGCAGCTTTTCACCTCTGCTCTTGGAAGGGAGTTGTTAAGTTTATCACTACATCTTTCAACCTCCTTCATGGTGCCATTCTGACACTTCCCACACACTTAAGGAGGCATCCTGGCTACATGAGAAGAGCCCCAGGCTGAGATGCTGGGATTCAGACTTTGCCACCAACATGCTATGTGACAATGGGCAACTCACCTGCCCTCTCTGAAGTGGCTTCTCTATCTGCAGAGCCCTAACTGCTAACGGAAACAAACTGCCTTTCATAGTCCAAGACTTGCAGTGGGGCTTCTGCCTGAGCCATCCCCCGAGGCAGAGAGGTCTGGGCTCTCATGGATGGGGACAGAGCCTGAGATGCAGAGGTGAGACACCCCTCCCAGGCCCCTGAGTGATAGCCGGAGCTAAACTCCGGTGACCATTCTGCTCCCTACCCATGCCCCAGCCAGCCGGCCAAAGAAATGACATCTTTTTGAAAACCATCAAGTAAATGAGTTTTTTGACAAACAGTACTTATCGAATGAATAAATAATGAACAACCAGAAGCAATGCAAGGCAGTGGGCTATTTTGAAGGGGTTTGCTTCATTCAGACCTAAATCTGATCTCAACTCTGCCTCTTCTAGCTGTGTGGCCTTGGGCAAGCCTCTTAACTTCTCTGAACCTTGGTTTTCCCATGTATTAAAAGGGAAAACAATTCATATGCCATGAGAGGATTGCAAGGCTTAAGTGAGATAAACCAGCTTCTGTCTAGTTGACTCTGCCTCATGGCACCCCTATGCGTGTCAGAGTAGAACTGTGCTCCATAGGTTTTTTTTTTTTTTTTCCTCCCTTCCAGAGGATTTTTAATGGCTCATTTTTCAGAAGTAGCTCACCCGGCCTTTCTTCTAAGGTTCCTCTGGGTGGACTTGAACCTCCGAACTTCTGGTTAGCAGCTGAGGTTGTTAACGGTTTGCACCACCCAGGGTCTCCTTAAGTGAGATACCTGTTGCTGTTGAGTCAATTCCAACTCATAGCAATCCTATAGGACAGAGAAGAACTGCCCCATAGGGTTTCCAAGGCTGTAATCTTTATGGAAGGAGACAGCCGCATCTTTCTCCCACAGAGCAGGTGGTGGGTTCGAACCATCGACCTTTTTAGATTAGCAGCCGAGCATTTAACCATTGCACCACCAGGGTTCCTTTTAAGTGCGATAGTACGGGTAAATACTTAGTGCTTGGCACATAGCAGGTATTCAACAAATGGGCTATTATTATTGGTATCATTATTGGCAGTCTTCTGCTCCCATTATAAGGTGGAAGACTTCAGACTATCAGCGTTTTCTGGTGTCCACCTCCACATAGCTTGGACTAACACAGCACATGTATTAATTTCAATCCTCCCACCCATGTATCTTCCAGCTGGAGAGGAGTGGAGCGTGGCTGTCTGGTCTCCTGTGGCCAGGCAGGGAGTGAGCTCACTGGGCGGGAATGGGGAGACTTTGCTACCTTCCCTGGGTCAGCCTCGCAGCGTCCATGCCTCTGGCTTTTGTAGAGCAGCTGGAGTGCGAGCCGCACTGTCTACCGTGAAATGCGACTTTGGGAAAACATGCATATTTGTGAGCTGGTAAATGTTTCTATTTCGGGCAGACGCTGCTCTCTTTATTTATTTTCCCTGGGCTTTGGTGGTTTGGAATGCAGCTTGGAAGGGTGTTTTGACAGACTTTGACACCTCTCCCAGCTCCTTTGGCAGGAAACATGTTCAGATGTGGGGAGGGTGGGCAGAGATGAGGATTTCAAATGACAAACCCTCTTCCTTGGCAAGGACTGACAGACACTCGGACACCTCTGTCTCACTGTCCCAGCTCTCGGTGTCGTTGTATTTGAGTGGGAAGAAAAGAATAAGAGCGATTCACGTGGAGAAACAGTTTTAAGGAGGGAAGGGAACCAAAGAGACAAATCATTGAACTGCTGACTGTAATAATGTTAATATCATTAATTACACCCATAATATTGTTATTATCAACCACCACCGCCACCATCACAGCCATTTTTGAATGTGCACTTTAACAACTGACAGTGGGCTGGCTGATTGCCCATAGGGAAACCACTTCATCTCTTAGCAGCTCACTTTGCTCATCTATAAAGATGATTTGAGCAGTACCCAGTCACAGAGCTGTGAGAAGAGGCTGCTCAGCCAAATGGTAGCAATGACCGTTTCTTCCCAGCCTCAGATCCTGGCCAGGAACCAACCGGCCACAGGCAGCCTAGTTGGTCCAGTCTCAGGGACTTGGGGCTGATGGCCAAGCCCCTATCCACCTTGTGGGGCCTCTAAAGCTACTCTCAGCCAGTCTCTTCTCTGTGGTCATTTACAACCAGCCTAAAGTCTGCCTCTTGGGAGGAAGGACCTCAACTCAGACAACTCCGTCTGCAAGTGGGGGGTGGGGTGAGGAAACAAGGGAAACAAGTCTAAACTATCTGAGAAAATGGCTTAAACCATAGTTCCAAGCTCTAGGGATCAGGAGAACCAGGTTTAAGTCCCTGTTGTTCTATTTATTCCTTCATTCACCAAGTAATTACCAGCAGAATCAGTAGTTCGTGTAGAGGATATACTGGCAGTAGAATCGATGCTTGTTCCCATGCACATTGCACTTTTACTGTATGATTCAAGAAAATTACTTGACATCTCTGGTATTATGAAGGAAATCATCTGATCACCCCTTGCTCAGGGGACAGGATGACTTTACCTGTGGTGGGTGCTCTGAGGAAGGGGAAGGGTACCATAACCTCTGGGGCTAGGATCATGGTGTTCAATCCCACCCACACTCAAGAAATTCACTAGAGATTCAATGTTCCAGATTATTAGGGCTAAAAAGGGACCCTAAAGGTCACCTCACCTAACCCTGTCCATTTACAGACGGGAAGACTGAGGTCTAGAGAAGGGAAGTCACTTGCCCAAGGGCACACTGTGAGTCTGAGTCAAGCTGAGACTAGAACCCAGGTCCCCCACTTCCAGTTGAGGGCTCCTCCCACCACACCATGCTGAGACTGTGCATCTTTCAACCTAGTTTCTGAATTTAGGGACAAAGCAGGAAAGGTGTCAAACGGCAAGCCAGGGCATGGGTGCCAGGTCCCTCAAAAAGCCAAATCCCAAGGTAGGCGGGGGGTTGCCATGATTCCAGAACTCTCCACCCTCCAGGTTCGTGACCCCTTGGAGAGACTGGGGGACTCTGGGAAATTTTGGAGCTGGGGAGAAGGAGAGGAAAGAAACCGCTGAGGCCATTGCTCATGGAGTCAGCAGACGTCCAAGAGAGAGGAGTGCCGGTGTGACTCTGCCACTGAAAAGGCCTGCAGGGAGCATGGAGTCAGCTCCCCCTAAGGGCCGGGTGTCTGCATTAGCAAAAGTGAAGAGCCCAGCCAGGTCAGACCCAGGATAAAGGAAAGTTGCTGTGGGGAGAGTGAAGGCAGCTGGAAAGTGGGACTGGGAGAGACAGAGAAAAGGGTGTGTGTGTGTGTGTGTGTGTTAAAGATAATCATTGGGGAGAACAGAGCCGGGAAACAAAGAAGAGTCATAAAGTGAAAGCAAAGAAGGCTGCAGAGAGCGGAGTGGATTCTGGTGGTAGAAGGACATGGGTTCAGAGAAAGGTTTGAGGAAGGGGAGCAAGCAGGCATGGGAATGGTGAGCTGAGAAAAAGGGACCCAGAGCTCAAAAGAAAGAGGCCCCAGCTGGGTGGGCTGGGCTCCGTCTGTCTTATCGGCCATTGTCTCCTCCCTCAGTTTGGCAAATATGCTGGCTCCAGTCTGAGCTCTGGTAGGAGCCGGGTTGCTTTGCATCCCGGGTACTTCCTCCACAGGGGAGGGACGGACTGTGTATGTGTGCATGTGTGTGTGGTGTGTGTCTGGGCGTGGAGCCTGAGCTCCTCTGTGAGTCATGGCATCAGTGGGGGCCGGGATGGGGGGTGGGGTTGGGGGTGGGGTCCAGCGTCTAAGGCTTAGCCGGTATTTCGGAAAACAGTCCGGAGTGAGGACTGGTAGTGAAGACGCTGCTTGGAGAGCTGGTGCCTGGGAAGATCTGTGTTTGTCCCAGTGTGCTGAATCTTGGGTCTGTATGTGGATTGTGTGTGCTTGTGGACTGTGGGTGAGCGTGTGTTCGCACGAGTGGACGACTATAGATCCGTGAGTGGACTCTTTGCAAGCTGGCTGTAGATCTATGTATGTGAGCGCGTGGATGGATGTGAGCGTGTGGATGGGTGTGTGTGCGTGGACAGTGGATGTGGGTGGGTCACGTGTGGACTGTGGGTCTGTGTGCTTGCGCACGGACTACGGTTCTGTGCGTGTAGGTTCGTTGGTGCGCGTGGGTTGTGA
>NW_004445655.1:4208-5860 GCF_000243295.1 Trichechus manatus latirostris | reverse complement strand
TAGCTGGGCAGTACCACGTGGCTTGGAAGCTAGTCCTTTACTCTGCACAGACACACAGGGACATCACTGGGGCACTTCTTTTTTCTTGTTTTTGGTGTTGTTTTCTTTTTTCTTTAATTTCTTTGTTTAGTCTTCTTCTCTCTTATTATTCCCTTTTTGTCTTTCTTCATTTCCAGTTTCTCAATTTATTCATTTTTTCTTTTACCCTTTTTCATTTTTTTTTTAACTTTTGTTTTTCCCCAGTTCTCAGTCTTTCATCTCTCTACTCCAATAGCAAGCTCCCTTAGCACAGTTTTTTTTTTTGTGTGTGTGTGTATGTTTTTGGCTCCTGTTTCTCTCTCCTCTCTCTCATCTTTACCATACCCATCTTAGCTCCACACATCACAATCTACCCCCTTCTTCCTACCTAACTGCACCTTGTGCTGAACATCACACTCCCAAGTAACAGAGGCATGGCCTGCTGGAACCTGCCCTGCACTGATTCCCAGTCCACGCTGTCAGCCCAGTTAAGTGCCACAAAATATCTATCCCAGCAACTCCCCTTCAGCTGGACCTGCCCTGCTGTACTGTATCTCAGTGATTGACCCTGCCCATTGGAGAAGGAGGTGAAAAGTATCGTGCCCACAGATGATCAAACAACAAAGAATGCACAGCCCGCCTGCTCAGACATAACCAAATAAATCAAAAAAGCAGGATGAAACAAACAAATCTAAAATCAGTAGACAAGGAAAATAAACACTGAATGTCCCGAAGACAGCAGACAATATCAAAACATTTACAAAAACAAGACAGGATGGTTCCAGTAGGCATCCAAAATCAAACACCAGATGACCATCCAGTAGAAGAAAAGGTACTAGATCTAACTCATAGGGAATTCAAATCCCTAATATTCAGAATTATCCAAGAGTTAAAGCAAACAACAGACAACAATGAGGAAAAAATAGACAAATTCATGAAAAGGCAGACAAATTCACGGAAAATACAGACCAAAAAATGGAAGAATTCAAGAAAATAATATGGAAACAAAATGTTAAAATAAATTCACAACTAGAAATCTTACAAAAACAACAATTAGAAATCCAAAAGATAAACAACAAATTTCAAAAATGGACAGTGTCATAGAAAGGATGAGGAGCAGGTTTGAAACGATGGAAGATAGGATCAGTGAAATTGAAGACAAACACTTGGATACAGCACTGTTTGAGGAAAAATCAGAAAGAAGAACAAACAAAAATGAAGAAACCCTGAGAATTACATGGGATACAATCAAAGCAAAAATCTTTGAGTGATCGGAGTTCCAGAACAGGGGGGGAAAACACAGAGAGGATCACTGAAGAATTGCTGCCAGAAAACTTCTCCAGTATCATGAAAGATGAAAAGCTGACCATCCAAGAAGCTCAAAGAAACCCATATAGCTTAGACCCCAAAAGAAAATCACCAAGGCATATCATAATCAAACTAGCTAAAACCAAAGACAAACAAAGAATCCTGAGAGCAGCTCAAGAAAAATAAAAAGTCACATACAGAGGAGAAACAATAAGACTAAGCTTGGATTATTAGGCAGAAACCATGCAGGCAAGAAGGCAAAGGGATGACATATATAAAACCTTGAAAGAAAAAAATTGACAGCCAAGAATAATATATCCTGCAAA
>NW_004445655.1:1894-3211 GCF_000243295.1 Trichechus manatus latirostris | reverse complement strand
CTTGTACAAGGAAAGGTCTGGGAAGCTACATAGACACTTCCAAACTCCCTGAGGGACTGAATTGCTGGGCAGAGGGTTGTGGGGACCATGGTCTTGGGGAACATCTAGCTCATTTGGCATAAACAGTTTATAAAGACAACTTTCTGCATTCTCCCTGGTTGAGTAGCATCTGGGGTCTTAAAAGCCTGTGAGCAGCCATCTGAGACTCCACTGGTCTCACCCCTTTAGGAGCAAGGGAGAATGAAGAGAGCAAGGTACACGGAAAAGATCAGTCCAAAGGACAAATGGACCACAGCTACCATGGTCTCCACCAGACTGAGTCCAGTACAGCTAAATGGTGCCTGGCTACCACCACTGACTGCTGTGACTGGGATCACAACAGGGGGTACCAGACAGAGCTGGGGGGAAAAGAAGAAGAAGATTCTGACAGAATCTCTTCAATCACTGAAAGCAAAAGCATGCACATTAAGCTCCCTTTTTGTACTATTATTAAAAAGACAGAAAAAAAAAGACTGGGGCGGGGGGTGGGGGTTGTTTGAAAGGGCCCTGTGGACAGTTTTTTTTTTGTTTTTTTTTTAAACCATCTAAACTACAAAGCCCTCTAGTGAGGCTTCCTGCTGGGCTACCTCCAGATATGCTGATGTCTAAATGATTTCAGGGCAAAGACTGAGTGCATAAGCTTTCCTTTCCTTTGATTCTCATTCCCTTGACTCCTGATAGGTGGGCAGTGTCACCCAAGCAGTGAAACACAACTTTGGACTATCATCTTCCATTCAGCCAAGCACAGATATCGGTTTCCTGTTGCTCTTCATAACCTCAGTATATTTGGCATGGAGCTCGGATATTGTCTCAGAGAAACTTTCTGGTGGCAGGCAAAAGCCAAAAGAGATGAGAAGTCTCCCTAAAGCAACGGGAATCCATATCTGGACATGTTTTCCTAGGGAACATCAGTTGTCATCAAGTCGATTTTGACTCATGGCCACCACCTGTGTGTCAGAGTAGAACTATCCTCTACAGAGTTTTCAATGGCTGATTTTTTTGGAAGCAGGCGTCTCTGGGTGACTGGAACCTCCAATCTTTCAGTTAGCTGCAAGCAAGTGTTAACTATTTAAGTCCACATTGAGACGCCATTCCCAGGGGAAAACCAAAATCCAACTGCCCCACAATGTTCTAGAGAATGGCTGATGGATTCGAACTGCTAAGCGTTTAACCACTGTACCACCAGGACTCCGTCCAGGGAGAGGGAGCAATTAAACCTTAGGACATAGAAGTCTCAGCCAAAGGCATGCGTGAAAACCCCAAAAACCCACTGCCTTC
>NW_004445655.1:0-1425 GCF_000243295.1 Trichechus manatus latirostris | reverse complement strand
ATGGTGTCACGGACATTCACTGTTCTAGCAAACCCTGGAGTCCAAAACCCTGGTCAGGAAATCCAGCAGTGGCTTTGTCTTGTGAAGCTGCAACTAGGGTTCTGAGGTAGGCATGTTGGGGGCTGAGCAAGAACTACAAGCATATTAACCTTTTATAACCGCCCACTTGTACTCTTGAATAGGCATTCAAACCTCAGCCATCACAGAGGCTGAAAGAATAGAAGCTTCGGCCTCCTGCCAAAATTTGTGGTGTCAGTCAACCCACATATGAGTTTTAGGATGTAATCCTTAATCTTTGTGTTTTCTCTTTTACTTTAATTTTCATTCTGATATTTTTTTCCCCAGTGAGAGGTTTGTATCTTCCTGAATATTGGGATACATTATATATCAACTCCTCCGTTCCTCCCCAGCATCAGTAGTCTCCCTTACCCTGGCCTCCCTCGAATAACCGACTGAGGCTCAGTTGGTGCTGGGAAGTAAGTGACATGGACACTCAGAGGCAGGAAGACAGTATAAGGTAACAAGATGAGTAATAAAGTCTAATACAGAGTTAAAAGGGAAGTAGATCTCTTAGATCAGAATGTAGAGGTTCCCAAATCTGGAGAACTGCCTGAGAACTTTGTAAATATACGTTTTCTTGATTCCACCTCTATAGATCCTGAATGGACTGACAATCACAGGGAAGGGAGAGAATGGGGTCTATATCACTGAAAAGTCTGCACAGATGTTTCCAGCTTTCAGCCATGTTTGAGAACTGCTAGCCTAGGCAGTGTTGCTGAGGGAACTGGAGTGAACTGAGCTGCTGGGAAATTTTCGTTAGGAGGAAGTGCTGGAGACAGGAAAAAAGGGGGCTGGGAGAGGGAAAGTGAAGGTGAAGGTGACACATTATGTGATGAAGAAAATGAAGGGGAAGATAGGAGGAGGGAGATAGGTGTGAGTGTGGAAGAGCTAGAAGAAGAGAAGGTGAAAGAAGGTTTAGAAGTAGGTCTTTAGGATGCATAGAATTTAGATGGCTCAGGAGGTAGTTTGAGCCTGTCAGGGTTGCTTATGTCTTCTCTGCTCTCTCTACAATGCAGGAAGTCAGAAAGTTTCCTTCCTTTGAAGGAAAATGGACTCAAGGTGTTTTTCCCCTAGGTAGATGCAGCTCTTTTTGCCCAAGACTTTTGTGACTTTAAGAAAGCTTAACACCTCTTTCCATCTCCGGAAATAATTTTCACAGCTGTGGATGCTGGAGAACTCAGGGTTTCCTGAGAAATGCCTTTCCTCTGGGCAGCATCCAAACACTTCTTCGCCGTTAACAAAGAGTTGGGATCACAGATTTCTGTGGTTGGGATCACAGATCTCTGTGGTTGGGATCACAGATCTCTGTGACTGGTGATTGGACCAACATTTTGCTGACCAAGATTATGTGGATGGCCTTGGAAG
>NW_004445654.1:4733-5813 GCF_000243295.1 Trichechus manatus latirostris | reverse complement strand
TGTGATTCCATTAAAAAGTCAAACCCGAGGTCCTGTGTGATGGTAAGGGATTCTTGGCTCCATACTAAAAAGTAAGACACTAGACAGCCAGCAACACACAAAAATGAGTGGCAGAAAGAGAGCAGTGTCTACCCAAGAACTCTCCATGGATATCAGGCAACATGGTCCACACACTTGAGTTACCTGGTCGCACAGCTGGTATATGCCTATTGGGGTGAATGCTAAGGGGTCTAATAGCTGCTAAACATCCAGCTCTATCTGAAGCTTGTAGTCTGAGGGAGAGGCAGATGTGTGCCGGAGTAAGTACACTTTGATTGGGAGGGCCGTGTGTGCACACAGTTAGGGGAGTGAAGGATGAAGGAGGTGGGCAGGGATGAGCATGGGTGTATCTTGGGAGGGGTCAGAAAAAGCCTCATGGGAACATAGCAGAGGAGATGCCCTAACAAAACCTTGAACGCTGGGTAGAAGTGAGTCCCTTCTCTGGGGACAACTGGAAGAGAGGGAATAAAGGTCTGAACGCGTCATTTGTTGGGGGCATGGTGGAACTGGAACATGATTGGAGTAGAGGACATGCATTGGTGAGACTGGAGGGGCTGGCGGAGTCTGGACCTGAGAGCTGGGTGAACCATGCTTAAGAGCTAGTGCTTCTTCCTGAAGGCCTCTGACTTGATCCCTTGGGTAAAAGAATTGCTGTAGAACCCTGGGCTGGCAGCTAGCACCCCCATTCTGGGTCGTGCTCTGCAATCATTAACCATCTGATTGTACACAGTGCACTTTCCTGTGCTCAACTTGAGTTTCTGCAAAACAGGGAGAATGTGTTAGAAGAAGCACAATGGCTGGTTTGGAGGCAGGTGGCCTGGGTTCAAATCCTGGCTCCAACACTTATTAGCTGTTATTTAACCTGTGTGCCTCTTGACTGATAAAATGGGAATAATAATGGTACAACCCCGTAGAGTTATTATGGAGGTTAAATGAGAGAATCCTTGTAAGGTCCTTGCTTAGCATGATGTTGGGCACATATTGTTGCCCAATGCGTGATTTGCTGTTGTAAGTTCCCATCATGTCGATTCAGACTCACGG
>NW_004445654.1:2190-3226 GCF_000243295.1 Trichechus manatus latirostris | reverse complement strand
GGAGTGGCTTTGGTTCTGAGATAACAGGGTGTCTGGGGGACATAGTCTTGGGGGTTCCTTCAGTCTCTGTCAGACCAGTAAATCTGGTCTTTTTTGTGAATTTGAATTTTGTTGTACATTTTTCTCCTGCTCTGTCGGGGACCCTCTATTGTGATCCCTGTCAGATCCGTCAGTGGTGGTAGCCGGGCACCATCTAGTTCTTCTGGGTTCAGGCTGGTGGACGCTCGGGTTCAGGTGGTCCATTAGTCCTTTGAACTGATATTTTCCTTGTATCCTTGGTTTTCTTCTTTCTTCTTTGCTCCAGACTTGATGGGATCAGTAGATTTATTTTAGATGGCCGCTTGAAAGGTTTTAAGATCCCAGATGCTACTCGCCAAAGTAGGATGTAGAACGTTTTCTTTAGGATCTATGTTATGCCAATTGACCTAAATGTCCGCCGAAACCATGGTCCCCAGCCTTTGGCCTTAGTAATTTGGTCCCTGAAGGTGTTTGGATGTGTCTAGGAAGCTTCTCTGGCTTTGCCTTGTTCAAGCTGTGCTGACTTCCCCTGTCTTGTGTGTTGTCTTTCCCTTCCCCAAAGTTAACACTTGTCTATTACCTAAATCTAGTTAGTGATTCCCCCTCCCCGTCATCTCCTCCCTTGTAACCATCAGAGATAGTTCTTTTCTGCGTGTAAACCTTTTCTTGTTTTTTTTTTTTTTTAAAATAATAGTGGTCACATACAATATTTGTCCTTTTGTGATTGACTTATTTCACTCAGCATAATGCCCTCCAGATTCATCTATGTTCTGAGATGTTTCACAGATTCATTGTTTTTCTTTATTGTTGTATAGTATTCCATTGTATGTACCATAATTTGTCCATTCATCTGTTGATGGGCACTTAGGTTGTTTTCATTTTTTGCTATTGTGAATAATGCTGCCATGAACGTGGGTGTGCATATGTCTATTCGTGTGATGGCTCTTATTTCTCTAGGATATATTCCTAGGAGTGGGATTGCTGGATTGATTGTATGGTATTTCTATTTCTAGTTTTT
>NW_004445654.1:0-757 GCF_000243295.1 Trichechus manatus latirostris | reverse complement strand
GATTCTGTTTCCCAAATTCTTACTGTGGAAGTAAACTTCAACTAACAAAATGCCCAGGAGAGTACAGCTTCTTCAGTAGACCCCAGAATCAAGCTCAATGATAATTCTGGTCTGGACCTATGGGCATGCCTATCTTTCAAAGCACTCTGCCTTAGGATGGTTCCCAGAGGCACACCCTTAGCCAAGGATTCGGGGGCAAGTGGTTTATGAAGGACCTGCTCCCGGGAGAAGGGATGGGAGAGCAGAACAGGGAAAAGAAAGGTGCCAAGCAAAGGGGTGATTTGAGGTGAAGTCCCAGCTTCCCCTGAGCCTGAGAGGAGCTCTGGAGTGAAAATTGTACCTCAGAGTTTCTCTCTTTTGGAGGCCAGGCATCTGGGTCACCACACCAGTCAGCTGGAGGCTTCAGGCCACTCTGAGGGACACAAATGCCCAGATATTTCCACTTTCCACGAGAGTGAGGTGGCTCCAGTAGCCCAAGGTGATTCTCTCAGGAGATTGTGGTTGTAAGCTGTTATTAGCAAAGTGTATGGAAGCGGGAACATGGGTGCATAGCCCCAGAAAGGGAATCCAGGGGTATCTGGGTGGGCACCAATTGTTAATGTTCACTCATTCTATCCCGCAATACAGCTGCAACAGGCTGGTTGAGCATAGTTAAAATCCTATCTGACAGTAGTGGGTGCTAAGGCTTGCATGCACATTTCTACTTTCTGGAGATGCTGTAATAGGATGTCACTAAGATGGTGAACAAAAGCTAAGC